>NC_073237.2:14165833-14477500 GCF_029281585.2 Gorilla gorilla gorilla | reverse complement strand
AGTACACCAAATACGTATTACATACCGTATATAAAATATCAAAGTTCACCGTATACGTATTATATACATGCATAAAATATCAATCTACAATGAATAAGTATTATCTACCGGTCAAAAAATATCAAAGTACACCAAATACGTATTATATACTGTATATAAAATATCAAAGTACACCGAATACGTATTATATACCGTAAATAAAATATCAAAGTACACCAAATACGTATTAAACACCACACATAAAATATCAAAATACACCAAATATGTATTATATGCCATACTTAAAATATAAAATTACACCTAATACGTATTATATACCGTACAAAAAATATCAAAGTGCACCGTATACGTATTATATACTGTACATAAAATGTCAAAGTACACTGAATACGTATTTCATACCATACGTAAAATATCAAAGTACCACAAATATGTAGTATATACTGTACATAATATATCAATGTACCACAAATATGTATTATATTCTGTACATAATATGTCAAAGTCCCACAAATATTTAGTACATACTGTACATAAAATATCAAAGTACCCCAATATCTGTTATATACTGTACATAAAATATCAAAGTACACCTAATATGTATTATATACCATACATAAAATATCAAAGTACACCAAATATGTAGTATATACCATATATAAAATATCAAAGTACACCAAATATGTAATAGACTGTACATAAAATGTCACAGTACACCGAAAATGTATTATATACTGTTCATAAAATACCAAAGTACACCAAACACGTATTATATACCATACATAAAATATCAAAGTACACCGAATACGTATTATATACCGTACATAAAATATCAAAGTGCACCATATACGTATTATATACGGTACACAAAAGATCAAAGTACACTGAATATGTATTATATACCGTACTTAAAATTTCAAAGTACACAGAATATGTATTATATACCGTACATAAAATAACAAAGCCCACCGAATATGTAATATACTGTACATAAAACATCAAAGTGCACAGAACATCTATTATATACTGTACATAAAATATCAAAGTACACTGAATACGTATTATATACCATACATAAAATATCAAAGTACACCGATTACGCATTATATAACGTACATTAAATATGAAAGTACACAGAATACGTGTTGAATACAGTACATAAAATATCAAAGTACACCAAATACGTATTACATACCGTATATAAAATATCAAAGTTCACCGTATACGTATTATATACATGCATAAAATATCAATCTACAATGAATAAGTATTATCTACCGGTCAAAAAATATCAAAGTACACCAAATACGTATTATATACTGTATATAAAATATCAAAGTACACCGAATACGTATTATATACCGTAAATAAAATATCAAAGTACACCAAATACGTATTAAACACCACACATAAAATATCAAAGTACACCGAATATGTATTATATACCATACTTAAAATATCAAAGTACACCGAATACGTGTTATATACCGAACATAAAATATCAAAGTACAAAAAACACGTATTATATACCATACATAAAATACAAAAGTACACAAAATATATATTATATACGGTACATAAAATGTCAAAGTAAACGGAATATATATTATATACGGTTCATAAAATATCAAAAAGTACACCAAATTTGTGTACTATTCTGTACCTAAAATATTAAAGTACACCAAATATGTATTATATACTGTACATAAAATATCAAAGAATGAAAAATATGTATTATATACTGTACATAAAATATCAAAGTACACCATATGTATATTATATACTGTACATAAAATATCAAAGTACACCAAATGTAAATTATATACTGCACATAAAATATCAAAGTACACCAAATATATATTATATACTGTACATAATATATCAAAGTACACCAAATATATATTATATACAGTACATAAAATAGCAAATTACACCATATATATCATATAATGTACATAAAATATTAAAGTACACAAAATATATTATATACTGTACAGAAAATTTCAAAGTACAACAAATATATATTATATATTATACATAAAATATCAAATACAGAAAATATTTATTATATGTTGCACATAAAATATCAAAGTACACAAAACATATATTATATATTGTACATAACATATCAAATTATAAATAATATATGTTATATATTGTACATAAAATATCAAAGTACACAAAATAAATATTATATTGTACATAAAATACCAAAGTACGAAAAATATATTTTACTTATTTTACATAAAATATGAAAGTACACAAACTTTATCTTATATAGTTTACATAAAATATCAAAGTACACAAACTATCTAATATTTTGTACATAAAATATCAAAGTACACGAACTATATTATATATATAGTACATAAAATATCCAAGTACACCAAACATTTCTTATATATTGTACATAAAACATGAAAGTACACCAACCATATCTAATATATTGTATATAAAATATGAAAGTAAACAAACTATATCTTATATATTGTACATAAAATATCAAAGTCCACAAACTATATCTTATATATTGTACATAATATGTGAAAGTACACAAACTATATCTTATATATTGTACATAAAATATCAAAGTACACCAAATATATAGTCTATACTGTGTATTAAATATAAAATTACCCCAAATATATATTCTATACTGTGAATAAAATATCAAAGTACCAAAAATATATATTCTATACTGTACATAAAATATCAAAGTACCAAAAATGTATATTCTATATTATACATAAATTATCAAAGTACTAATAAATGTATTCTATAGTGTACATAAAATACCAAAGTACCCAAAATATATGTTCTTTACTGTACATAAAGTATAAAGTACCCAAATATATATTGTATACTGTACATTAAACATCAAAGTGCCCAATATATATATACTATACTGTACATAAAATATCAAAGTACTCAAAATTTATATTGTATACTGTACATTAAATATCAAAGTACCCTAAATATATATACTGTACTGTACATAAAATTTCAAAGTACTCAAAATACATATACTATACTGTACATAATATATCAAAGTTCCCAAAATATATATTGTGTACTGTACGTAAAATTTCAAAGTACCCTAATTATATATTATGTACTGTACATAATATACCAAAGTACCCACTCTATATGTTATGTACTATACATAAAATATCAAAGTACCCAAACTATATATTATGTAGTGTACATAAAACATCAAAGTACAGAAACTCTATACTATGTACTGAACATAAAATATCAAAGTACACAAATTATATATTATGTAATGAACATAAAATATCAAAGTACCCAAAATACATATTATGTAATGTACATAAAATATCAAAGCGCACAAACTATATATTCTATACTTTACATAATATATCAAAGTACCCATACTATATATCCCATAGTCTACATAAAATATCAAAGTACCAACACTATATATTGTATACTGTACATAAAATATCAAAGTATGCAAACTATATATTATGTACTGAATATTAAATATCAAAGTACACAAAATATATATTCTATGCTGTACATAAAATACCAAAGTACACCAAATATGTATTCTATACTCTACAAAAGATATCAAAGTATACCAAATATGTATTCCACACTGAACATAAAATATCAAACTACACCAAATATATATACTACACTGTAAATAAAATATCAATATACAACAAATATATATCATATACTGTACATAAAATATCAAATTACAGCTATTATATATTCTATAAGGTACATAAAATATCAAAGTACACCAAATATATATTCTATACTGTACATACAATATCAAAGTACAAAAAATATATATTCCATATTTTACATAAAATATCAAAGTACCCAAAATATGTATTCTATACTGTACATAAAATATCGAAGTACCCTAAATATATATTCATTACTGTACATAAAATATCAAAGTACCCAAAATATATATTGAATGCTGTACATAAAATATCAAAGTACTCAAAATATATATAGTATACTGTACATAAAATATCAAAGTATTCAAAATATGCATACTATACTGTACATAATAAATCAAAGTTCCCAAAATATATATTATGTACTGTACATAAAACATCAAATTACCCAATCTATATATTATGTACTGTACATAAAATATCAAAGTACCCACACTATATGTTACGTACTGTACATAAAATATCAAAGTATGCAAACAATATATTATGTACTGTACATAAAATATCAAAGTACACAAACTATATACTATGCACTGGATATAAAATATCAAAGTACACAATCTATGTATCCTATACTGTACATAAAATATCAAAGTGCACAAACTACATATTCTATACTGTATGTAAAACATCAGAGTATCCAAACTATATATTGTATATGGTACATAAAATATCAAAGTACACCAAATATATACTCTATACTGTACATAAAAAATCAAAGTACACCAAATATATATTCCACACTGTACATTAAATATCAAACGACACCAAATATATATTCTATACCGTGCAAAAAATATCAAAGTACAACAAATATATATTCCATACTGTACATAAAATATCAGTTTACTCCAAATATATATTCTATACTGTACATAAAATATCAAAGTACACCAAATATATATTCTATACTGTACATAAAACTTCAAAGTACACCAAATATATATTCTATATTGTACACAAAATATCAAAGTACACCAAATATATATTCTATACTGTATATAAAATATCAAAGTACAGCAAATATATATTATATACTGTACATAGAATATCAAAATACCCCAAATATGTATTATATACTTTACATAAAATATCAAAGAACCACAAATATGTAATATATACTGTACATAAAATATCAAAGTACCACTAATATGTATTACATACTGTACATAAAATATCAAAGTACCCCAAATATATATTATATACTGTACATAAAATATCAAAGTACACCAAATATGTATTATATACTGTACTTAAAATATGAAAGTACACCAAATATATCTTATATACTGTACATGTACTATGGAACCTCCCCAAATATTTATTGCATACTACACGTAAAATATCAAAGTACACCAAATATATATTATATACTGTAAATAAAATATCAATTTACAACTAATATTTATTTAATAATGTACATATAATATCAAAGTACACCAAATATATATTATATACCGTAGTTAAATATCAAAGTACACCAACTACATATTATATACTGTAGATAAAATATCAAAGAACACCCAATATGTATAATATACTGTACATAAAATATGAAATTAAACCAAATATATATAGTGTACATAAATTATCAAAGTACACCAAACATATTTTTTATACTGTGCATATGTCAGAGTACACTAAACATATATTATATACTGCACCTAAAATAACAAAGTACACAAAATTTATATTACATAACGTACATAAAATAGCAAAGTACACCATAAATATATTATATACTGTACATAAAATATCAAAGTACACCAATTATATGTTATATACTCTACATAATGTATCAAAGTACACCAAATATATTTTATATACTGTACATAAAATAGCAAAGTACACCATAAATATATTATATACTGTACATAAAATATCAAAGTACCCCAAATATGTATTATGTACAGTACTTAAAATAACAATGTACCCCAAATATGTATTATATACTGTACATAAAATATGAAAGTACCCCAAATATGTATTATATACCGTTCATAAAATACCAAAGTACACCGAATATGTATTATATACCGTACATAAAATATCAAAGTACACAAAATACGTATTACATACCGTCCATAAAATATCAAAGAACACAGAATACGTATTATATACCGTACATTAAATATCAAAGAACACCGAATATGTATTATATTACGTATATAAAATATGAAAATACACTGAAAACGTAATATATACATACATAAAATATCAAAATACACCGAATACGTATTATATACCATACATAAAATATCAAAATACACCGAATACGTATTATATACCATACATAAAATATCAAACAACACTGCATACATATCATATACCGTACATAAAATATCAAACTACACTGAACACGTATTATATACCATACATAAAATATCAAAATACACGTAACACATATTATATATCGTACATTAAATATCTAAGTTCACAAAATACGTATTATATACCTTACATAAAATTTCTAAGTATACCGAATACGTATTATATACTGTACATAAAATATCAAAGTACTCCGAACACGTATTATATACTCTACATAAACTATTAAAGTACAACGAATGCCTATTATATGCTGTACATAAAATATCAAAGTACACTGAATACTTGTTATATACCGTATATAAAATATCAAAATTCACTGAATATGCATTATATACCGTATATAAAATATCAAAGAACACTGCATACGTATCATATAGCGTATATAAAATATCAAACTACACTGAACACATATTATATACCGTACATAAAATATCAAACTACACGGAACACATATTATACACGGTACATAAAATATCAAAGTACATGGAATACGTATTATATACCGTACATAAAATTTCAAAGAACACTGAATAAGTATTATATTCTGTAAATAAAATGTCAAAGAACACCAAATACGTATTATATACTGTACATAAACAATTAAAGTACAACGAATACCTATTATATGCTGTACATAAAATATCAAAGTACACTGAATACGTATTATATACCGTACATGAAATATCAAACTGCAACACATATATATTATATACTGTGCATAAAATATCAAAGTACACCAAATATATATTACATAATGTACATAAAATATCAAAGTACACCAAATGTATATTATATACGGTACATAAAATATCAAAGTTCACCAAATATGTATTATATACTGTAGATAAAATATCAAAGTACACCGAATAAGTATTATATACCGTACGTAAAATATGGAATTACACCAAATACATATTATATACTGTACATAAAATATCAAAATACACCAAATACATATTATATACCATACATAAATTATTAAAGTACACCGAATGTGTATTATATACCATACATTCTATTTCAAAATACACAAAATACACATTATATGGCGTACATAAAATATCAAGCTACATCGAATATGTATTATATACCTTACATAAAATATCAGAATGCACCGAATATGTATTATATAAAGTACATAAAATATGAAAGTACACCGAATATGTAATAGACTGTACATAAAATGTCAAAATACACAGAATATATATTATAAACTGTACATAAAATATGAAAGTACACCGAATACGTTTTATATACTGTACATAAAATATCAAAGTACACCGAGTACGTTTTATATACAGCACATAATATATCAAAGTACACCATATACGTAGTATATACCTTACATAAAATATGAAAGTACACCGAATAAGTATTATATACCGCACGTAAAATATCAAATTACACCGAATACGTGTTACATACCATACGTAAAATATCAAACTAAACCGAATATGTATTATATACCATACCTAAAATATCATAGTACACTGAATACGTATTATACACCGAACCTAAAATATCAAACTACACCGAATACGTATTATGTACCGTATGTAAAATATGAAAGTACAGCAAATACGTATTACATACCGTACTAAAAATATCAAAGTACAATGAATACGTAGTATATACCATACATCATGTATCATCTACACCGAATACGTATTATATACCATATATAAAATATCAAATTACACCGAAAACTTCTTATATACCATATGTAAAATATCAAAGTAAACCGAATACATATTATATAACATACATAAAATATCAAAGTAAACCGAATACATATTGTATACTGTACATTAAATATCAAAGTACACCAAATACGTATTATATACTGTACATAAAATATCAAAGTACACCGAATGCATATTATATACGGTACATAAAATATCAAATTTCCCCGAATACGTATGACATACTGTACATAAAATATCAAAGTACCTGAAATATGTATTATATACCATAGAAATAATATCAAAGTATCCCAAATATGTACTATATACTGTATAAAATATAAGGGTACCTAAATGTGTATTATATACTGTACATTAAATATCAAATTACCCCAAATATGTATAATATACTGTACATAAAATATCAAATTACACCGAATACATATTATATACAGTACACAAAATATCAAAATACTCCGAACATGTATTATATACCGTACATAAAAAATCAAAGTACACCATATGTGCATTACCTACTTTACATAAAAAACCAAAGTACACCAAATATAAATTATATACAGTACATAAAATATCAAAGTACACAGAAGACTTATTATATACGGTACATAAAATATCAAAGTACACCGAATATGTATTACATACCATACATAAAATATCAAGGTACACCGAATACGTATTATATACCATATATAAAATATCAAAGTACACCATATATATAATATGCTGTATATAAAATATCAAAATACACAAAATATATATTATATACTGTACATAAAGTATTAAAGTACACAAAATGTGTATCATATACTGTGCATAAAATATCAAAGTACACCAGATATGAATCATATACTGTACATAATATAGCAAAGTACACCAGATATGTGTCATATAATGTACATAAAATATCAAAGTACACCAAATATGAATAATATACTGTACAAAAAATATCAAAGTACACCAAAGGTATGTTCTACAATGTATATAAAATATCAACCGTATATAAAATATCAAAGTAGACGGATTATATATAATATACTGAACATAAAATACCAAAGTACACCGAATATGTATTTTATACTGTACATTAAATATCAAAGTACACTGAATATGTATCATATACTGTACATAAGATATCAAAATACACCGAATATGTATTATATACTGTACATAAAATATGAAATTACACCAAATATGTATTACATTCCGTACATAAAATATCAATGTACACCAAATATGTATCATATACTGTATATAAAATACCAAATTCCACCAAATATGTATCATATACAATACAATAAATATCAAAGTACACCAAAATTTGTATTATATACTATACAAAAAATATCAAACTATCCCAAATATGTATTACCTTTCGTACATAAAATATCAAAGTACCCCAAATATGTATTATATACTGTACATAAAATATCAAAGTACACCAGATATGTATCATATACTGGACATAAAATATAAAAATACACCAAATATATATTTTATACTGTAGATAAAATACCAAAGTACACCAAGTTTGTATCATATACTGTACATAAAATATCAAAGTACACCAAACTTGTATCATATACTTTACATAAAATATAAAATTACACAAAATATGTATCATTTTCTCTGCATACAACCTCAAAGTACACCAAATATGAAACGTACACTGTACATAAAATAGCAAAGTACACCAAATATGTATCATTTACTGTACAAAAAATATCAAAGTACACAAAATATTTATCATGTACTGTGCATAAAATATCAAGGTACAACCAAATGTATCATATACGGTATATAAAATTTCAAAGCACACCTAACGTGTATCATATACTGTATATAAAATATCAAAGCAAACCAAATATGTATCATATACAGTACATAAAATATAAAAACACACCAAATATATCTCATATACTGTACATAAAATATCAAAGCACAGCAAATATATATCATGTATTCTACAAAAAATATCAAAGCACACCAAATATATATCATATACTGTTCATAAAACATGAAAGCACACCAAATATATGTTATATACTCTACATAAAATATCAAAGCACACAAAATATATATTATATTCTATACATAAAATATGAAAGTACACGCAATATGTACGATAAGCTGTAGATAAAATATCAAAATGCACAAAAGATGTATCATATACTGTACATAAAATATCAAAGTACACAAAACATATATTATATACTGCACATAAATTATCAAAGTACTCAAAATATATATCATACACTGAATATGTAATATCAAATTACACATGATATGTATCATATACTATACCTAAAATATCAAATTACACCAGATATCAATCATGTACTGTATATAAAATATCAAAGTACACCAAATATGTATTATATACTGTTCCTAATATATCAAAGTACAAAAAACTTATGTTATATACTCTAAATAAAATATCAAAGTACCCCAAATATGTATTATATACTGTACATAAAATATCAAAGTATACCAAACAGACATTATATACGCTACAAAAAATATCAAAGTACAGCAAATATATATTATATACTGAACATAAAATATCAAAGTACACCAATTATATATTATATACTGTACATAAAATATCAAAGTACACCAAATATTTATTATATACTGTACATAAACTATTAAAGTACACAAAATATATATTATATTCTGTACATAAAATGTCAAAGTACACCAAACGTATATTATGTACTGTACATAAAATATCAGTGTTCACCATATATATATTATATGCCATACCTAAAATACCACAGTACACAAGATATATATTTTATTGTGTACATAAAATATCAAAGTACACCAAATATGTATCGTATACTGTACATAAAATACAAAAGTACAGCAAATATGTATCATATACTGTACATAAAGTGTTGAAGTCTTTTGCCCATTTTTAAAAAGTTGTCTGATTTTTATTTAGTTAGTTTGTTGTTGTAGATGTTTGAATATATCTTAAATATATTTAAAATATATTCTAAATTTTAGTCTCTTACAAGATAAATGATTTGCAAATATTTCCCCCTTTGTGTAGAACTTTAGATTCACAAACTTCATTAATTTGTAAGAAATCCTCAGCAGTTGACCCCAAACAGATAAGACTGAAGCAGTATTTTAGGAATAGTTGAAAGTATGATCACCACAAAACATAAGCGTAATCAAATCCTGCAAGCTACATGTAAGGCACAATGACAAATAAGGCAGCAAAGGGCCATCTGGTGATTAGTTCACCACACTTGTTGCAACTGTTTGTGCTGAAGAATTAAAAGATACCAGCATTCAACCCATGTCTCCTCTCTTGAAGTAAACTGTCGTATGTTGGCTGGCCTGAACAAGTGTAGATATTCTCCATCCTCAATTAATATGCATGCATGACAAAGAAAAGGAGGCCTGGATGAAAAAATATTGTGTGATTAATAATTATGCTTTAATTAATTTTAAAGGATATAATTTCAGTACTTCTAATTCTCCCATCAGCAGTTATAACAAAGGATTAGTGAATAAATACCATAGACTGTTTTGCCTAGAATTGAATCCAATCTGTCTATTAAACTTTGCTTTTATTCAAGTGCAAAATGCTAAAACACATAATAACTACAGTGACAGCCACTGTGGATCCTCAGAGGTAAAATTAGTCTTGGGACATAAATCCTGCAAGCTAATATTGTTTTTACAGGGTTTAGAAAACCATTTAACTGGGTTTCAAACCTCACAGTGTAAGCAGTGGGACTCTCATCAAACTATAGCATGTGCTTCAGTACCATTTGTAGACTGACTCATTCCCATTGCCTTAAGTTGCCATCAGCAAAATGCCAGGGACTCTATTTCTTGCTCCTTAGCTCCTCGTTCCTGCCTGTCTTTCCACGAGGGAAGATTTTCTGGCAGGAGCTCAAGCTGTGCTTTTAATGAAACACATCCACACACACTGTCCTGTTGTCCACATTAAGCAGAGCTCCCTGAATAACTCATGAACAAAAGCATCTATGACTAACTGTTGCTGTGTGTCCTCCTAGCCTCTGAGGAGTCTCTAGTTCACAAGGACAGAGGAGATGGAGAGAGGCCAGTCAATGCGAGGGTAAGGTTGCCTTGCTTTCTCTGAAATAGAAATGTTCCTTTCTTGGTGTCTTTCTTTTTCAACTGACTTTACATGTGAGAAAATGACAATGTCCATGACAGGTATTCAATGCAGTTTTCTGAGGGGGAGGAAGAAGTGACTCTTAGCAACTGATATGTAATCCAAAATGGCATTTAGCTATGACGGCTTCAGGTTGTAGACTGTATCCTTGGGATCCTTGTCCTTGGAAGCAATGTCTACTCCTTGGATTCAGTATTTTGCACTTGCCAACCTACGTGGACCTGAGAGATACACCATCCAGAAGCTGATGTCTTTTCCAGTGTGTATCCTACCCTTGTCTTGGAGGCCTTGAAGTTGACTACACTTTCTGATCAAGTTTTCAGTATTCATTGAGAGAAACAGAGCCTTGTGCAAATAATGCACAACATGACATACCCCTCAAAAAGTTCTGTTTCTGTATTGCAGGTGGTGCAGGTGGTGCAGGTGGCCCCTCTGAGGCGTGAATCTAGTAAGTATTCTGGGATCACTTGCCAAGAAAACAATCTGGATGCCAAGAAACGTGTGGCATCCTTGCCTGGTTTCAATGTGAAGAGCCACCCTGATCCTGGGATTGTGATAGGAATAAGTATAGGGGAAGTGTTTTTTTAAAACATGAATTCCCCAGGGAAAAATTATGGCCAAATTTTGAGGAAGCAGCTGTGCTCCCTTTTGGGTGGTGCTGAGTTGGGTGCTTGAGGATTGGTGGTGTCTTGTGTGAGGCTGCCTCGTGTGGTGTGAATGTGTGTGTTTCTGTACAGGTGAGGCTGTGTGTTTTCTCAGGAGAGATTTCCCACTTATACAACCCAATCACCAGTGTCCACTTCTAACAATAAAATCCACCCCCGCTCTACTCTCTCTGTACAGTGACTCCTCCACCCTCACCAGAGCCATCCCCGGGTCTGCCTTATTATCCCGACTGCTCAGGTGGAGAACCTGAAGGGCCAAGGGAGTGGCCCCAGCTCCTGAGGTCCTGAATGAAAAAGTGAAAACACGAACCCAGGAGTGTGGGCCAGTGCTGACACTGACATGCACTTAGTCATGGGGTGTTCACCACCACACAGGGAGTCCAGCATTCATGTATAAACCCAAAAGCAACGAGCCCAAAAGGCCCCAGACACTGCCCATCATCATAAAGTGGCCTCCGTGGTCACACAACCCAGGGCAGTTATAGGCTCATCTCCCCACGGACAGGCATAGTCATCAGTGTGTCAAAAGCACAAAGATCCCCAGGTGTTTGGCTCAGCTCACAGATCTTTTTTTTTTTTTTTTTAACTTTTAAGTTCAGGAGTACATGTGCAGGATGTGCAGGTTTGCTACATATAGAAATGTGTGTCATGAGAGTTTGTTGTACAGATTATTGCATCACCCATACATTGGCCTAATATCAGTTATTTTTCCTGATCCTCCCCCTCCTCCCACCTCCCACCCTCCAGTAGGCCCCACGCACACAAATTCTAAGAGGAGTGGGGGACCACAAAGGCCAGTGTGGCCCACTTCAGTTGTGAAGTTAATTTGCTCAGCAACTGGCCAAAGTCTATAAGGATGGGTGATGTATTTTAGTAGATTTAGTAATACTATCTTCCCAAGCCCTAAAATGCTCAAATCCTGCCAGCCAAAAATGGTGAGGAGGGACAGATAGAAACTCTGTGTAGCACTTGATTATTAGCCTGGCTTCCATCCCTTAGTGGCAACTCTCTTGTATATGTGGGTTAAAGACCCTCAGCATCAAGCCAAGCCTCCTCCATGAGGAGCCATCTCACTATTGACTGGCTAGTGCTGGGTATGGCCACCAGCCCAACTGAAACAAAATGTTGCCTTAAAACAAGTGTAAATCTCATACAACAGGCAAATGCAGAAGCAGTGTGGTCTCACAAGTTGTAAAGAGGACAGTCGCAATTTTGCTGGACTTCAACCTGGGTAGAAGACATGAGGGAACTCTGTCACTGAATCACGGCAGAGTTCAAGGCCACTTGTAGACTATTTCGTGTTACAGAAGGTGGCCTTTAGCTACTAAGCAAAGGCCTCGGTTTCTCATTTCTTTCCTGTTCATCTTCTTGGTCATCCTTCTTCCGCAAGGGAAACGAGCCCAAGCAAAAGGCAGTTTCAATATTAATTTGACCGAGGTTTTGTGCAGTTTATTATCATCCAGGTAATCAGGTGCAACCCAGTCTGCCTAGCAGCCCCCCTATCTCTGCTCTGTGTTTTCATTTAATAAACATTTTGGTCTACTTACTATGTGCTACATTTTCTCGAGACCAAGTAAATGAGAATCTTTATGTCGGCAGCTAAGTTAGATTTAACATAACTGACAAAAATTAAAATTTCTGATTTCTTGTAAAAATATTTTGTATGTGTGAATGCATACTGAATGTAAAGTGGATAAAAAAATCACACTTGCACTCATGGAAGGCTTTTCATGAATTTGTCAATTTCTAGTTTTTATATTTCCCCACTTCACCGGATAATGCATACCTGAACCTGGAAACTGATTCCGACTGCAGAAAGCGTTCTGAGACATATCCCTTAGCTTCACTAGTGCAGGTCCACCTGGGAGTATGTCCCAGCATCAGCTTGGCCCATGCTGTGATAAGCCAACTCCATGCACCACACCAAGCAACCCCCTGGGTGATTCACAGTCTCCACCACCAGGGAACTGACCTTTATTCTGTGTTCTTCAAGCTCCCCATGGGGACACCATCCACGACATCACGAACGAGGACGCCGTCCACGACACCGCCAACGAGGACACCTTCCACGGCACCGCCGACGAGGTCGCCATCCACGGCACCGCTGACAAGGACACCGTCCATGGCACCGCTGACGAGGATGCCGTCCAGGGCACCCCCAACGACGCCGTCCACGGCATCACCGACGAGGACACCGTCCAGGGCATCGCCAACCAGGACGCCATCCACGGCATCACTGACTGGGACGCCATCCAGGGATTCACTGACTGGGACGCCGTCCAGGGCCTCGCTGACTGGGACGCCGTCCAAGGCCTCGCTGACTGGGACGCCATCAAGGGCATCGCTGATGGGGACGCCGCCCAGGGCATCGCTGAAGGGGACGTCGTCCATGGCATCGCTGATGGTGTCACTGTCCAGGGCATCGCTGACGAGGACGCCATCCAGGGCATCGCCGACGAGGAAGCCATCCACGTCATCACTGACTGGGATGCCATCCAGGGATTCACTGACTGGGACGCCGTCCAGGGCCTCGCTGACTGGGACGCCGTCCAGGGCCTCGCTGACTGGGACGCCGTCCAGGGCCTCGCTGACTGGGACGCCGTCCATGGCTTTGCTGACGGGGACGCCATCAAGGGCATCGCTGATGGGGACGCCGCCCAGGGCATCGCTGAAGGGGACGTCGTCCATGGCATCGCTGACGGTGTCACTGTCCAGGGCATCGCTGACGAGGACGCCATCCACGTCATCACTGACTGGGACGCCATCCAGGGATTCACTGACTGGGACGCCGTCCAGGGCCTCGATGACTGGGACACCGTACAGGGCCTCGCTGACTGGGACGCCGTCCACGGCTTCGCTGACGGGGACGCCATCAAGGGCATCGCTGACGGGGATGCCACCCAGGGCATCGCTGAAGGGGACGTCATCCATGGCATCGCTGACGGTGTCACTGTCCAGGGCATCGCTGACGAGGACAACGTCCAGGGCATCGCTGACGAGGATGCAGTCCAGCTCATCGCTGACGAGGACCCCATCCATGGCATCACTAAAGAGGATGCCGCCCAGGGCTTCGCAAACAAGGACGCCGCCCAGGGCATTGCTAACGAGGGTGCCGCCCAGGGCATCGCTAACGAGGAGGCCGTCCACGGCATCCCTAACGATGCCGCCATTCAGGGCATTGCTAACGAGGACGCCGTCCAGGGCGTCGCTAACAACGATGCCGTCCAGGGCGTCGCTAACGAAGATGGATTCCACAGCATCGATAACGAGGACGCCGTCCAGGGCATCGCCAACTGGGACGCCGTCCACGGCTTTGCCGACAAGGTCGTCTTCCACGGCATCGCCGACGGGGACGCCGCCCAGGGCATCGCCAACTGGGATGCTGTCCAGGACATCGCTAATGAAGATGGATTCCACGGCATCAATAACGAGGAAGCCGTCCAGGGCATCGACAATGAGGACGCCGTCCAGGGCATCGCCACCTGGGACGCCGTCCAGGGCATCGCCAACTGGGACGCCGTCCACGGCTTCGCCGACGAGGTCACCTTCCACGGCATCACCGACGGGGACACTGTCCAGGGCATCGCCGACGGGGTTGCCGTCCAGGGCATCGCCGACGGGGACGCCATCCAGGGCATTGCTCTCGATGATGCCGTCCACGGCATCGCTAACGAGGACGCCGCCCAGGGCATCGCCAACTGGGATGCTGTCCAGGACATCACTAATGAAGATGGATTCCACGGCATCGATAACGAGGATGCCGTCCAGGGCATCGCCAATGAGGACGCCGCCCAGGGCATCGCCGACGGGGTCGCCGCCCAGGGCATCGCCGACGGGGACGCCGCCCAGGGCATCGCCGACGGGGACGCCACCAAGGGCATGGGCAACGAGGTTGCCATCCACGGCATCGCTAACGAGGACGCCGTCCCCGGCATCGCTAATGAGGACGCCCTCCACGGCGTCGCTAACGAGAAAATCAAATGTTAACCAGCAGTGACCTGCTTCAACACCATCATCGGAAGTCAGAAGTTGAATTCTTTTTTGATGTTTAAAGCCTGCATAATATTCGCTGTATTATTATTCAGCATATTACTATTTCCTTCATGATGGAAATTTGGTTTATCCCAATTTTCTATTCTATCAAAACACCACTACATAGAAAATCCCCATGCACATATTTCTCCTAATTGTGGAAATATTTTACATAAAAGACTCTAGACATGGGATGAAATTCCCAGGTTACTGGAATTTTAAAATAGATAGGTACTTCCAAATTGACCTCTTAAAAATTATATGAATTCGTAAGCTTCCAACAGTTATGGAGTTACCCCTTTTGAGAAATCTGTGCTAAAAGGACCCAAACAATGCTGATGACAATGATCAGGATAATAAGTATGCTGGGAAGACGACAAAATGATTTAGATCTTAGACAAGTCATTCTAGGTGTCTCCACTGTTTCAGTTCTTGCATTCGTTCATTCTTGTGCTTTTTCATTTTACCAAATAAAATAGCTCCTTGATGTCATATGAATCCACGCTATGCTTAATGAGTATTGGTTAGTAAAATGCCTATAACTAGTAATCTTCATCTGTGCAATTAAATATTAATTCATAAAGCACTTCAAATGTAAACAATAATTAGTAAATGAAAAGTACATAATACCTCGATTAGAAAAAAATCACTCCATTAAAAAGACATTATTTGTGTGATAAAAGAGTTTGCCATTTTTGTATTTTTCTACAAGGTTAAAGAAAACTAAGTCAACTTATACAAGTGAATTTTAAAAGACTTTAGGGCGGGCGTGGTGGCTCACACCTGTAATCCCAACACATTGGGAGGCCGAGGAGGGCAGATCACCTGAGGTCAGGAGTTCGAAACCAGCCTGACCAACATGGTGAAATCTCATTTCTACTAAAAATACAAAAAAAAAGCCCAGTGTGGTGGCACATGCCTATAATCTCAGCTACTTGGGAGGCTGAGACAGGAGAATCGTTTGAACCTTGGAGGCGGAGGTTGCAGTGAACCAGGATTGCACCATTGCACTCCAGCTTGGGCAACAAGAGCGAAACTCCATCTCAAAAATAAATAAATAAATAAATAAATAAATAAATAAATAAATAAATAAATAAATAAATAAAAGCCTTTAACCCAGAATGCAGAGTAAATTGGCCAAAAATGCTAACCTATGCATTTCAATACTATAGGAGTTGCGTAGGTAGAAATAACTAGATGAAATACTTCTGGTATTTCACCTTCCCACCTCACACAAGCCAGTGGTTTTCTGTGAATAACAAAAACATCAGAATTTACTTGCCTATCCATAAGAGGTTACCACTTCTGTGTGTTCCCCTGAAACAAGTGGTGGCTGGGTGAGAAGGTGGACAGCACTAGGGTAGGAGATGGGGGCTCCAGTATCGTGGGCGAGCTTCCTAAACCTCTGCAACTTTCAGCCCGTAAATGGGATGAGCCATCAGAATTTTTAGCACAATGCCCAGAACAAAGTAAGGATTTGACAAATGACGCCTCTCTCCACATTGTTCTGTCATCAGCCACCGCATCCTGTACCTCCAAGCCCACTGGGCTCTGGCTGTTTCCATCACATGGAGAATGACTCAGAGTCTGGCCTCCAGCCACCCTCCTGGCCTTTCTGCTTCTCACTCTGCCACTGGCTCCTCATGGACCAGCCTGGGTGTCCTCAGATATACTGCAAACTTCACTGTGGGAGTCACGCATCCCTCACTGCTCCTTCACCAGGGAGCCATGGGGCTTTCCTCCTCAGGAGGACTCTGCAAGCAGCTGGGTGAAGGGCCCTCCCATCTCTCATCCTTCCTTAACTTTTGTCACAGTTCTCCTTCCTTCCACTCAGTGCTGCGCACACTGATTAATCCTCCATCTTCCCCAAAAGACAGGAACAGCATGAGCAGTAGAGAGTAGATTCCAATGATAGAAAAAATAGTCAGTGATTTCTCATTTCCATTGATCATCAATGAAGAAAATGTATCCTGAAGGTCATGTACCTCCTATGGGACTGCTGCATCCTCAGCCTCCTGAATTTCAGCCCAGCACCTTCCTCCCCAGCACAGCAACAGGTCAGCCCTTACCAGCATCCCTCTCTTATTGCCTTTGTGCACAGCCAGCACCAGGGCCGGGGGAGGCCTTGGGATTGTCCCTCCCCAACAATCTGTGAAACAATCCTTTATGTCACCAACAAAGCACAGCCTTATGCATTGGTGATCAGTCCCTCCCAACACCTCTGTCACTGTAAAGCTGGCAGGCAACCCTCCAAGGTTGGCCTTCCCAAGCACTGCACCTCTAGGTGACAGAGCACGTCCTTACCTTGAGGCCTGGGCTCCCAGTCTATCCTGTCCAATGAGCGAGCTGTGGAGAAGGGGGGATTCCGGGTTAAGGGGAGACTAGCAGGGCTCCTGCTTTTATGTTACTCTGTTGGGAAGGCTATTAAACACAAAGTGCTAAGCAGTGGGGATAGAACATGTTTTCATTATTTAAACCAATACATTCCACAGATGGAATAATAAGAAATGCTACAACCAAGCTAACTGAATCCAACAGCATATCAAAAAGATAATCCACCATGATTCAAGTGGGTTTCATACTAGGGATGCAGGAATGGTTTAACATAGGCAAGTCAATAAATGTGATACGTCACATAAATAAAACTAAAAACAAAAATCACATGATAATCTGAATAGATGCAGAAAAAGCCTTTGACAAAATCCAGCATTTCTTTATGATTAAAACTGTTCATCAATATCAGCATAGAATGGACATAATAAAAGTTATCTATGACAAACCCACAGCCAACATTTTCCTGAATGGGGGAGAGTTGAAAGCATTCCCCCTGAGGACGGGAACAAGACAAAGATGCCCACGTTCACCACTTCTTAACACAGTGCTGTTCACTACAGCATTGGTTATAAGAGCAAGACTGGAAACAGAACGAATGGATACCCATAGCGGGGTGCTTAAGTAATTTCGGGAATAGTCATAGGGTGCAGTAATTTATAGCTCTGAAACAATACAATGGATTTACATTTGAAATGTGGAATGATAACTAAGGTGCATTGCCCAGTGATATATGCAGAGGCGCAGAGGACTTCGTGTAAACACGATCACACATCAGCATGCATTCCAGGTGCATGTTTCTATTTGCACATAGATTGCAGGGATGATAGGCAAACAAAAATGTTGACTTGGTGTTTGGAAGTTCAGAGTGGAAGGGAAACTTCCTTGCTAACCTTTTATGATATTTAGAGTTTCTAAATGTGAATACGTAATACATTTAGAAATCTTAGTTAATAAGAAAAGCCTCTGTTCCTGGCCTCTTGCTGGCACGTGTCAGGTGGAAATGGGGCTGTCATGCTAATGTGTGCAAACAGAAAAATCCAAGAATGGGAGTCTGCTTTTTTCATCATACAAATAATTGTTAATAGAAACAGTATGATAATTGCTCATTGATATACCATGCATATTCTATTAGATAATAATAAATTTCTGAAATTTGAACTATACTTACACATGGAAATTGAAATATATGGATGAAACATTGTGGCTTATATAGGCAATTGTTTTATTGGCATTTTACAAACATCATCATTCCTCATGGCACGGGTCTATGTGATATGAAGTAGCTTGTTATGCTTGGGAAAGGCAGTGATGACCACAAGAATGACTTCAAGTACTAAAGTACAATGGAGATTTCAACAATGTTTTGTTTAATATTTAAATATTTCATTGTGCTCCCAGGCTTTTTCTCACCCTAATAGCTCTCATCCATATCATGTGGGTCCCATTAATACAGATACCTCCGAATGCACCACTCTTCCATTATATCCAGTCAATTGCTGGTTACCTTGGGCCTACAACTGGGGGAGGGCAGGGGCTGCTGGCCACCTCCTCATCTACAGTAAGAGTCAATGAGAAGTTAAGTGGATACTGAAAACCATTTATCCTGCTGGCGTGAGAAATAAGTGGTTTCTTTCAACAGCGTAGTAAAATGCATCTTTTCCAAACTATTTATATGACTCAAGGCCCATCTCAATTTCAGATGTGGTTAGCCTCAATTCCTGATTCTCACGAAGGTGTGCAATGTCATCCACGGCCCAGTGCAGAGGAACACAGGTGCTGCCATCAGACTGCCAGGGTCCGATCCCGCCTCCTCACTCACCCCAGGAGATCCCTTTAAGCCGGGAGTCAACAGTGAGGATGGAAACATGAGTGCTTTTTAAAGTCCTGAAAGTTCAGAGGCCGACTGTCAATTTCTCCTCTACCCCTGGGCACACACCAGGAGAACTCTGTCTCCAGGTTGAAGGAAGTGCCTGTGAGAGAGTTGTGTCCCTCAGATTCTGTTCACCACAGGTGACACTCGATGCAACCCCAAACCTTTTGTGCACAATCCCAAGGGGTGCTGACTAATCCAACCCAAAGGCTGTGATGTTTGGCAGAGGCAGAAAAGAAAAGGCCAGGTGTTCTGGGAAAGACCACCTTCAAATAACACATCACCCTCATGGCCCAGAGAGACAGTTCTAACTATTATGCCAATAAACCTGGAAAAGACCAAATACAGTATGACACCTATTTCCTGTTTCGTTTTGATTTCATGCCCCCTCCCTTAACCTCCCAAGCAGCATGGATACCCCGAAGGCCCCTGGGAACTCTCTCCCATTGGATCTTACGTGGAAAGTAGTTACCTACCTACAAATCCCCATCATCGGATATGCTCTCCACAATCAAATCTTTAGAAACACAAACACCAGGATAAGTCATTAGAGAGAGGCCCACCCATTCCTCCCACCCCAGCTGAAGCCATGGTGCTTCGCACAGGATCCCCTGGTGTTTCACCATCTTGGCCAGGCTGGTCTCGGGCTCCTGACCTCATGAACCACCTGCCTCAGCCTCCTAAAGTGTTGGGATTACAGGCCTAAGGCACCATGCTCAGCCATATTTATTTATTTAATTATTTAGAGACAAAGTCTTGTTCTGTCACCAAGGCTGGAGTGCAGTGGCGCCATCTCAGCTCACTGCAGCTTCCACCTCCGAGGTTTAAGCGATTCTCATGCCTCAGCCTCCTGAGTAACTAGGACTACAGATACTCACCACCACGCAGGTATTTGTTTTTTCTATTTTTTTGTAGAGACACGGTTTCACCATGTTGGCCAGGCTGGTCTCAAACTCCTGACCTTAGGTGATCGGAAAGCCTCGTTCTCTCTAAGTACTGGAGTTACAGGCATGAGCCCCTTGCCCGGCCTCTCACTACATTTAAGTGACGCCATGGCTCATGCCTGTAATCCTAGCACTTTGGGAGGCCAAGGCAGGTGGATCACCTGAGGTCAGGAGTTCGACATGAGCCTGGCCAACGTGGGGAAACCCCGTCTCTAGTAAAAACACAAAAATTAGTCAGGCGTGGTGGTACAAGCCTGTAGGCCCAGCTACTTGGAAGACTGAGGCAGGAGAATCACTTTAACCAGGAGGCAGAGGTTGCAGTGAGCCAATATCATGCCACTGCACTCCAGCTTGAGTGACAGAGACACTGTCTCAAAAAAAAAAAAAAAAGAAAAAAAAGAGAAAGAAATATGATGCCGGGGCATCTCGGCCTCAATACCTGCGTGAGCACAGTCATGTCCAGGCCAGGGCTGCTGGTCGAGGTCCAGCCCCATCTCTTCCAGCAGAAAGGGAGTAAGCTTGCGGGGTGGCTGGGGGACAAGATCCCAGGATCTCGGCCTCTGCTCATGGATCAGCTCTGAGACCCCGAGTGAGCTGGGGGTGCTCTGTGCGCTTTGGTTTCCCCAGCTGTCAAGTAAAGGGATTGGATGAGGAAGTCTTGTCAAGGTGGAACGATCTCACATTTGGGGCAGCAGTGAATGATCCCACTCCCTGGGCCATGCCAGTGACCTGGCCTCAGCTGAACACAGCCCCAACACTCTGGAATGGGGATGAGGGGGCAGTCAGCTCTTGCTCCTAGTAAGAGAGATGCAACAGGGCTCTGTGGCTGAGCTGGGTGCCTTGCCTCACACCTGTAATCCCAACCTTTGAGAGACTGAGGCAGGAGGATTGCTCAAGACCGGGAATTTTGAGAGTAGCCTGGACAACATAGCCCGACCCCATGTCTACAAAATAATAATAAAACACACAGCTATAGTCCAAGCTACTTGGCAGGCTGAGGCAGGAGGGTCCCTTGAGTCCAGGAATTGGAGGCTGCATTGAGCTATAATCACACCACTGCACTCCAGCTTGGGTGACAAAGTGAGACCCTGTCTCTAAAAGAAAAAGAAATTGGCCTGTGAGCATGGGTTTGATTTTGAAACAGGACCCGGAGGGTAGGGTAAACGTGTGGGTAAATCTAAATGAATGTTATTGGTATAAAATGACAGTAGTATAGAAAATGATATCTTGTGGGGGTTAAAATAAGTAAAACATACTGAAATATGTATGCGTACAGTTATATATCTGGGATTTGCACTGAAATAATGTGGGGTAGAGGGAAGCAGGAAAGAGTATACATGAAATTAGCTTGGCCATAAGATTGTTGTTGAAATTGAATGGATACGTGGGGCTTCATTACACAATTCTCTTTACTCTTACATAGCTCTACACTCTCAACACAAATAAGAATAAAAACACAAAAAACACACAGGTACATCTATGCACACACACATATTTAAAATACACAAAAATATTAGCATATAAGTCACTGGGGGTAAATTTAGTTCCTGTTCCAAGGTTCTTGTACTGACTAGGAAGAGGATAGAAGTACTAACTCATAGGCTGGGCGCGGTGGCTCATGCCTGTAATCCCAACACTTTAGGATGCCGAGGTAGGCAGATCTCTTAAGGTCAAGAGTTCAAGACCAGCCTGGCCAACATGGTGAAACCCTGTCTCTACTAAAAAAGAATACAAAAATTGGCCGGGCATAGTGGTGCACACCTGTGGTCCCAGCTACTCAGGTGACTAAGGCAGGAGAATTGCTTGAACCCAAGAAGTGGAGGTTGCAGTGAACCAAGATTGCTTCACTGCACTCCAGCCTGGGCAGCAGAGGAAGACTCTCTCTATCTCAACAACAACAACAAAAAGTACTAGCTCATGTTAGACTTCGATAAGTGAAGGATGCATGTTGTAAGCTCTAAAATAATCCAGTCATCTTTTAAAATAACTCTAAGACTGCACAGTTATGAAACTAATAGAGAAGGAGGAAATTAAATAATAAAAATAATAAATCCAAAACAAGATGTGAGAGGAGATAAGAAGAAATAGAATAGGCATGGAAAACAAATTGGTGGTGGGTTTCAACTCAAATAAATCATTAGTTACATTTAAAAGGACAATAAAAATTAAAATAATTGAAAATAAAGTAAAACCCAACTAATGCCTTTTATATAAGGATACAGAGAGGTGGAAAATAATGAAAAATATGTCATGCATGCACTAACCAAGAAAGCTGTATAACTTTTTTTTTTTTTTGGAGATAGCGCCTCACTCTGTCTCCCAGGCTGGAGTGCAGTGATGTGATCTTGGCTTACAGCAATCTCTCCCTTCTAGGCTCAAGCGATTCTCCCACCTCAGCATCCCAAGTAGCTGGGACTACAAGTGTGCCAACTTAGAATTATATTAGCCACACCCAGCTAATTTTCATATTTTTTTGTAGAGGCAGGGTCTCGCCATGTTGCTCAGGTTGGTCTTGAACTCCTGGGCTTCAGTGATCCACCCACCTCGAACTCCAACAAAGTGCCAAGATTACAGCCATGAGCCACCATGCCCAGCATAACTATTTTTAATGAAGTAGACTTTAAGAAGAAAAGTATTATTAGAGGTAAGAGACACATCACGGAAAAGAAGAATTTACTGGAAGCCAGGAGCAGTGGCTCATGCCTGTAATTCCAGCACTTTGTGAGGCCAAGGCGGTGGATCACCTGAGGTTGGGAGTTCAAGACCAGCCTGACCAACATGGAGAAGCCCTGTCTCTACTAAAAATACAAAAATTAGCCAAGCATGGTGGCACATGCCTGTAATCCCAGCTACTCAGGAGGCTGAGGGAGGAGAATTGCTTGGACCCAGGAAGTGGAGGTTGCGGTGAGCTGAGATTGTGCCATTGCATTCCAGCCTGGGCAACAAGAGCAAAACTCTGTCTCAAAAAAAAAAAAAGTTACTAGCTAGTTTCAGTAATTCTTAACATCCAGGAAACTGGATGTGAAAGCTTTTCAGAGAAACTAAACCAATAGATTATACATAGAGAGAGATTTATTTAGGAATTGGCTCACATGATTGTGGGGACTAGCAAGTTTAAAATCTGTAGGGCAAGCCAGCAGGCTATAAATTCAGGTAAGAGTTGATCTCGAAGTCTGGAACCTCACATCTGTAGAGCAGTCAGGAGGCCAGAAACTCAGGCAGGGTTTGTGTGTTACAGTCTTGAAGCAGAATTCCTGCTTCTCTGGGAAACCTGTTTTTGTTCTTAAGGCCTTCAACTGATTGGAGGTGGCCCACCCATATTATGGTGGGTAATCTGTTTTACTTAAAGTCAATTGACTGTCAGTATTAACCACATCTATGAAATAACCTCCCAGCAAGATATTGACAAGTATTTGACCAAACAACGGGGCACCATAGCTTAGCCAAGTTGACACATAAATTAACCGTCAGGAACGAGTAGAATATCCAAAAAACAACATACTAGGGGTATTATATCTTATATAGCTATTATAATTTTATAAAACATATAATTATAGAATGAAGATATTAAGATAACCATTAGAACAAAAATATAAACTTTTCTTTCTTTTTTTTTTTTTTTGAGACCAAGTCTTGCTCTGTCATCCAGGCTGGAGTGCAGTGGTGCAATCTTGGCTTACTGCAAACTTTGCCTCCTGGGTTCAAGTGATTCTCCTGTCTCAGCCTCCCAAGTAGCTGGGATTACAGGCACCCGCTACCATGCCCAGCTAATTTTTGTATTTTTAGTAGAGACGTGTTTTCACCATGTTGCCCATGCTGGTCTCCAACTCCTGACCTCAAGTGAGCCACCCCCTCGGCCTCCCAAAGTGCTGGGATTACAGGTGTGAGCCACCACACCCAGCCAAAAATCACCTTTTTCACAAGGATCAAAGCAGTCATTATGCTGGAGATGACAGACCTCACTGTCACCATGCTCCTTTTGTATGTCTACTAGGCACGGTGCTGGGTCCACACTCACAGAAAGCTTAGGAGCTCGCACCCAGGGGCTCCGGCTGTAGCAGAATCCTAAGAATAAAACCTGGTGCTGAAAGAGTAGGAGATGAGGCCGGGCGCCATGACTCACTCCTGTAATGCCAGCACTTTGGGAGGCCAAGGCGGGCTAATCAAGAGATAGAGAACATCTGGCCAACATGGTGAAACCCCGTCTCTACTAAAAATACAAAAATTAGCTGGGCATGGTGGCTGGCACCTGTAGTCCCAGCTACTCAAGAGGCTGAGGCAGGAGAATCATTTGAACTGAGGAATCAGAGGTTTCAGTGAGCTGAGATCACGCCACTGCACTCCAGCCTGGTGACAGAGTGAGACACCGTCTCAAAAAAAAAAAAAAAAAAAGCAGGACACTGAACTCTGGGAGGGCCTCCTGGTGAGAGGTGAGCACAGAGGGGAGAGATGGAGGCAGGAGCATGGGCTTCTGGTGGCCCCAGCAGACCCTGTGGCAGTGTGGCCAGGGTCCTCTGCAGGGAGGAATCTTGGCCAGGATGACGCTGTAGCAGGCCTCTTCCTGAGGCCTCCAGCCAGCCCGGCCAGGGTCCCAGCATCCAGTGACCCCTGTTTCACAGCAGCAGCTGGGGCCAGCCCCAGGCTCTCTTCCACTCTCAGCTTCTTAAAACTGGAAGTGGAGAGAGTTGTTTGATAAAACACTGGGGCAAACCACATCCTCTCTTCACCAAGGGAGAGTTCGAGGGGATGCCGGCAGAGGGAGCTTTAGAGTAGAGACCCCTACCCAACCAGTGACCGTCAGGCACACAGCAGGGCATGCTATGGAGACCCCCAGACAGTCACTCGGTGAGACCCAGCAGGTCCAGACTCTTCAGAGATCTGTGGCAGCAGGTCCCCACTCCCAAAAGCCACGTGCCCACGGGTGGTCTCTGGTGCCTGAGACCCCAGTCTCATTTGCATCTTTGCAACTTCGAGTTTAAGTGGGTGTCGCATCCCTGTATGTCCTCCTGAGCAGAGGAGGGGCACAGCCCGGGGTGGCAGCTGGCGTCAAACCCTCAAATCCCCTGAGAGCCACTGGGGAGACTAAGCAGTCCGCAGCCCCCACTTGCCCCTGAGCTGCCATTCTCAGCCCTGTGGGAGGAGACAGAAAGCCCTGAAGAGAAACCAAAGGATCAGGTCAGGAGGGGCTAGGGGGGTGGCGTGAGCAATCAGGACAGGGAAGGATGGACAGATGGGGGAATGGAGGGAAGAAGTAATGAATGAAAAGGTGAATAAATGAACAAAGAGAGAGAATGACCACTCCTCCCTTGCTTTAGTTTACAAAGTACTGGGATCCTCCCAACAGCCTGCAAGACAGAATTTCTGGGAAGCAGACCAGGTGGCTAGCAGGGAGGGGAGGCTTGCCCTGGCTTTTGTGGGCCCAATGGGAGGCAGGGGGCAGGAAGGGGCATCCTGTATGTGTCCTCCCTGCAGTGGCAGCAGCACCGTCCTGGAAGAGGATCAGGAAACACCCACTGTGGCCCCTCTCCATCACGACCTCATCCAGGACACCAAGTATCAGTCACTCAGCTCACGAGACCCAGGCCCTGACTCAGGAAGAGAGGATGTGAGGGGTGGGGCACCGGGCTCCTCAGGACTGAGAGACCTGAGATGTGGCCCCGGGCTGGGTGTTGGGGCAGACTGGCTATGGCAGCATTGTGTGTACCCCAGCAGGCCAGCAGCACGCAGGGAGCCTCCAAACCCCTTCACCCATGACCCTGGGAGAAGACCCCAGCCTTGGAGAACTGGCCTCACTGAAGGGGCCTGCACCAGCCAGCAGGGTCAGGCGGGGCCAGACAGGTTCCCACCTGGGATATGCAAATGGGCCTCCTGAATCCTGGAGCCAGGTATGGACTCACACACCACCATTGTCCCAACGTCCCCATCTGCCCCACGGGCACACCCTGCCACCTGTTCTGTGCAAGGGCCCTGAGGCTGTCTCCTTGCGCTCAATCCTGCAGGTGCTGAAGCCCACACACACAGCTCCTGCTTCCTGGGCCAGTGCACGTGCACACACACACACGCACACACACCCACACATACGCATACCCACACACAATCACAGACATTCACACATACCCACAAGCCCCATACTCACACTCACACACACACCCCCACAAACACCCACACATACACTCACACACACAATCACACACATTTACACACACCCACACACCCACACACTCACACTCACACACTCACAGTCACACACACCCTCCCACAGCAAAACACAATCACACATATTCACACCCACCCACACCCCCACACACTCACACTCACATATACTCACACCCACACACACCCACACACTCACACATACACAAACACAATCACACACATTCACACCCACCCACACCCCACAAACACACTCACACATATACCCACACACACTCACACTCACACATAATCACACACACACACACACATGCTCACACACACACGCCTTCTCCAGGAGGGGCTGGCTGCCAAGGGCCACCCAGCTTCCTCCCACGTCTCACTCACCGTACAACATTTGAGCAGACCTTGGAGTCAGCAGCAACAGCAGCATGGACAAAGGCCTGGGGGCCACTTGGGGCCAGGTGTCGAGAGAGGAACACAGCCAGCACAATCACAGCCAGCGCCAGCCCCAGCCCCAGCCCCAGCAGGACCAGGTCAACCATGGCTCCGCAGTCCTGGGCCATGGCTCTGCGGCCCAGAAGGAGAGGGGAGGCCGGTGGGCAGACGGAGGGACAGATGGTTGGGCAGATGAATGGACAAGAAGATGCATAGATAGACTCACAGGTAATTGGACAGATGGACAAACAGGTGGGGGCTTAAGACAGACACGAAGATGGATCGACAGACAGGCCAGATAGCTAGAAAAAGAGGACAGTAAGAGAAAGATGGTCAGATAGACAATGGGACAGAGATGGGCTTACAGATGGGCGGACAGACAGACAGGTCTGAACAGCGGGCTGCCAGATGGACAGATGGGTGAATGGACAGATGGCTGGCAGCTGTGGTGAGCTGCTGCCCTCACCAAGTGCACACTACGGAGTGGCCAAACTCACGCCTCAACTTCTAGTTTTCAGCTCCTGCTTGTTCCTGGCAGGAGGCCAGGCAGCAAAGCGTCTGAGGGGAGTTTTCTTTGCCTAGAGAAGTCAGCTGCTGTGTTAACTCCCTCACTGCTGGTAGGTCCAAAGGCCCCACCTACCGCCTGCCAGAGCCCATGGTCACACTGTCGCAATGTGCAGGAGAACTTGGTGCCTGCTGCACTGCTGTTGCCAGGTAGGGGCAGGGCTCCCTGGAACCTCCACACCATTCCCCAGGTTCTCAGCAGCTCTGGGAAAGCAGAGCTGGGGCCGCTTAACTCTGCCCTGGATCCGGCAAGGCTGCCCCCCTCCCAGAGTGGAGCCCTGCTCCCCAGCTCCCATCTCTATCCCCTAACCCTCTCCGCATGGCCCAGCCTAGTCAGCATCAAGGTGGAGCTGAACAGACGCAGAAGGAGGAGGACCCAAGGTGGTGTCACTCAGGACCCGGGTTCAAGTCCTTATGCTTCTGCAGCCTGGCCTGGGTCCCCCAACACCCCCAGGGTGACCAAGGGCTTCCCAGTCTGCACAGAGGACAGCGGGACTTGACCGCATCAAATGCTGGTGACTACGAGACACTTACGTGGGAAATGCAGACAGACCATGCCTCTAGCCCTTGGTACCCGGCACCATCCATCCCTGGGACTTGCTGTCCTGGAAATGCAGCATGGACCTCCAGGGAGGGGGGCTGTGCCATGTGGGGGCCCCACCCCACCTGCAGCTCTTTCCCACCCTGGCTGCAGTTCTGCTTCCCTGAATCCAAATCCGCTACTACTGTGCTGGCAGTGCAGCCTCTCTGGGGACACTGGCCTGGCTCTGTTCTCCCCAGGCCTCAGGGTGCCTAAAACTGGGCTGGCTCTGTTCTCCCCAGGCCTCAGGGTGCCTAAATGGGAGGCAGCCAGGGGAGTGAAGACCCACCGAGGGGCTCCGTTGACCAGGCTCAGCAGGGGTGCAGGTGATGTGGGGTGGAATCCTTCCCACATGGCCCCCACAGTCCTCCCCGCTTCCTCCCCAGCTGAACACTGCCTGCTCCAGATGTCTACACCTGGAGTCCGGGCGCCTCCATCTGGGCAGCAGAGAAACTGAGGCACAGAGACAGACTGTGTCCTTACAGGCCACACAGCCTGCCAGGCCCCTATGTCTGGCCAGAGCCCCTGGTCAGCCTGGGCCGCAGTGATTGTTTAGAGGTAGGCTGTTCCCACGGCTGCCTCTCACGGTATGGGGGCCTGTGGACGCCTCCTCCCGCCGCTACCCGACTCCCAAGCCTCAGTGACATTGCTCAACCAGGAGCTGAAGTGCATTCCTGGGCTCAGGCCAGCCCACCCATCGACCCGCTGCAGTCCTGGAAGCCCAGAGGCCTGGGCAGCAGGAACAGTGGAGACAGCAGTGTGGGGGATGTCCCCCCTCCTCTCCCCACCATCCTCGTCAGGCAGAGGCCAGGGCGCAGGGACCACCCGAGCAAAGGCCCAGGGAAATGAATGGGTGTCATTCTAGTCCTGACCCGAGGCACAGCCAGGAAGGTCCCTGTGGGGAAAAGAAAGAGATATCAGACTGTTACTGTGTCTTTGTAGAAAGAAGTAGACATAAGAGGCTCCATTTTGTTGTGTAGTAAGAAAAATTATTTTGCCTTGAGATGCTGTTAATCTGTAACCGTAGCCCCAACCCTGTGCTCACAGAAACATGTACTGTGTCGACTCAAGGTTTAATGGATTTAGGGCTATGCAGGATGTGCTTTGTTAAACAAATGCTTGAAGGCAGCATGCTTGTTAAGAGTCATCACCACTCCCTAATCTCAAGTAAGCAGGGACACAAAACACTGCAGAAGGCTGCAGGGACCTCTGCCTAGGAAAGCCGGGTATTGTCCAAGGTTTCTCCCCATGTGACAGTCTGAAATATGGCCTCCTGGGAAGGGAAAGACCTGATCATCCCACAGCCCGACACCCGTAAAGGGTCTGTGCTGAGGAGGATTAGTAAAAGAGGAAGGCCTCTTTGCAGTTGAGATAAGAGGAAGGCATCTCTCTCCTGATTGTCCCTGGGCAAAGGAATGTCTCGGTGTAAAACCCGATTGTATATTCCATCTACTGAGATAGGAGAAAACTGCCTTAGGGCTGGAGGTGGGACATGCTGGTGGCAATACTGCTCTTTAATGTATTGAGATGTTTATGTATACGCACATCAAAGCACAGCACCTTTTTCTTAACCTTGTTTATGACACAGACATTTGTTCACGTGTTTTCCTGCTGACCCTCTCCCCACTATTACCCTATTGTCCTGCCACATCCCCCTCTCTGAGATGGTAGAGACAATGATCAATAAATACTAGGGAACTCAGAGACTGGTGCCAGCGTGGGTCCTCCATATGCTGAGTGCAGGTCCCCTGGGCCCACTTTTCTTTCTCTATACTTTGTCTCTGTGTCTCTTTCTTTTCTCAGTCTCTTGTCCCACCTGATGAGAAACACCCACAGGTGTGGAGGGGCAGGCCACCCCTTCAGGTCCCTGAATGTCCTTCCTCAGGAAATGATGGGGGAAAGGGTGATGAGAATGAAGGAGAGGATTTAAGTCCCTCACCCCCCGAGGTAGTCCTGGGCTGAGCCCCATGGGACCTGGAGAACCAGGCTGTACCCCACCAGCGTGTCGGGTCCAGGAAGTCTCATGGCCAGCTCCCACTTCTCTTGCTGCTGTGCAACCCAGAGCAAGGCCTGCCCCTTCAGCTTCAGTCTTCTCCCCTGCAAATGGGGTCACAGCCTTTCCTCTCAGGCCAAAATAAGGGTTGAGGCCGGGTGCAGTGGCTCACCCCTGTAATCCTAGCACTTTGGGAGACTGAGATGGGGGGACTGCTTGAAGTCAGGAGTTAAGACCAGCCTGGTCAACATAGTGAGACCCCATCTCTATTGGTTTAATTTTTAAAAAAAATTAAATAAATAAAATAAGGATTGAAGAGTGACTTGTACACCAGTTGAGCCTACCTCCACCTCACCCTTGCAGAGCCCCAGAGACACAGCCCTCCAGAGCTCAGACCCAGTGGGACTTGACTCCACAGGCATAAAACCCTGTTTGTCTATGGGCCCTTTGGAATCACCAGGTTTTCGGGGCTCCTGAAGGATAGCCCTGACCTGGCCTCACCTGGCCCCTGGCCCCAGTGCCCCTGGTGATATCCAGGTGCTGGGCTGTGATCACCGCCTCCCACCAGCCCACCTCCACCAGCCCTTCCCAGAACCCTGCTCCAGGTGTTGGAACTGTGCACAGAGGAGGGAGCAGGCCCCGAGGGAGGCCTGGAGGGGCTGCCAATGGTGAAGGCTGCTGTGTCTAGCTGTTTCCTTCTGGACCCACTCCCTCTGGGCTGCGTCCCCGGCTGGACCAAGCCCTGATCCCTGGGATCTGGGGACATCTTCCCGTTTGCTGTTCCCTGAGAACCAGGCCTCCCTCTGGAGAGGATCACAAGCTTGGGTTTCACTCTGGGTTTGCTCTTGGGAACCCCCCCAGGGGCGTGGCTCTGACCGAGATGTTTTCCTCCAGCCTGTTGCCCAGTCCCCATTCCTCGGACCTCAGCTTCACCGCCAGTGTCATCGGCAGGTTGAGCTGGAGGCCTACGGGTCTGAGAAGGCGCCCGGGTTCCCAGCATCAGCTGGCCACCCTCTGCCTAAGAAAGCGCCAGGGTCGTGACACCCCCTGGTGGCTGCTTCTAGGTAGTGTCACTGCCCAGCCCCAGTAAGGGAGGGCCTGGCCCCAAAGTCCGAGGGATCAGGGTGGAAAGGGGCAGGGCTTGGTGTGAACCTTCCCCTGGCCCCCAGCCATGTGCCCCACTCTCCCCATGCTGAAGATGCTGAGGCTAGTTCCAGTGCCCGCATTGTGAAGATCTCCGAATCCCACCCCTCTGTTCCTCCCCAGCCAGATGGCTCCATTTCACACAAAATACACTGAGGCCCAGAGAGTGGGGAGACAGGCCAGGGAGGCCACCTGGAGCCTGGCACAGTGGCCTCATTTATTATGCTGCTCTGCTGCTCACAGGGGAAGCCCGTCCCCCAAAGTCCTCTTCCTTATCCTCGTGAGTATCTTGTCCCTGGGTTGCTTGTCAGCCTTGTCTGCCTGGAGCAACCAGTAGCCAGCAGGTTCCCCGCCTTTCCTGGAGTCCGAGGCAGCTGCCCAGCCACCAGCCGTGCGGACGATGGCTTGCACCACAGCGATGAAGGTGGACACGATCTGGGTGTGATGGTGCCGGGTCTCCAGGGCTGCAGTCACTGCCTGGGGGTGGGAGGAGAGGGGAAGCCTGAGCAGGGCTCCAGATGCCACCTGAACCACGCCTGTGTGGTCACAGGCCTCAGCCCAGGTGGTGCCATTTCAGGCCAGGTCATCAGGAAGAGCAGGTTGGGGCATTCTGGGCCTCATTGGAGCAGGGGATTTGGCCCTCATGGCACAGGGGCTCCAGATGGCCCAGACACTAGAGAGAGGACACCAACCATTGTCCACTCTGTGATGATCCAGGCCTCCAGCCCAGGATGCTCTGGGGCCCCACACCGTGACTCAGTTTCTCCAACCCCTGGCCCACCTGGTCAATGTTTCTCTCCACTGTCGTGATGTTGGGCAGAAGCTGGTTGTGCAGCTGGGGCTCCTCCACGGCCCGCTTCACGTCATAGCTGAACCAGAGGTTGTAGATGATGGTCTGGGGCATTGGGAGTGTGATCAGCATGGCTTGGGGGCTGTGCGGAGTGGGAAGGGCCAGGGAGAAAAGGGGTGACGCATACCAGTGCAGTGGCTGTGGTGATCTGCGTGCCCCCAGCAGCTCCCACCACCATCCGGACCTGGCCGTCCTGGCCCACCATGATCGTTGGGAACATGGATGAGAGTGGCTGCTTCCCTGCGGCTGATGGGAGAAGACAGGGATGCCCATGAGCTGCCTTCCCAGGACACCCGCCCCTCTCCACCCCAGTCCCCCCACCCCCGGACTTCCACCCCATACCTGGCTGGATGAAATTGGCAGGTGAGGGGGGTACCCCAAACTCATTGGTGATGCTGGGAGAGCTGAAGTCGTCCATTCATTATTGAACAGGATCCCGCTGACCAGGGAGCAGACCTTGGAGCCAAAGCTACCACCCAGCCGGGTCAGACAGCGCCCGACCTTGCCTGGCCCAGCCTGGTCCCTATCCACCCACTGAGGCTGAAACATACTCACTGAGAGGCCCAGGATAAGCTACCAAGATTGGGCCTCAGTTTCCCACCAGGAAAAGAGGTGACGGAGCCACCTTACTGGATAAGTGGGCGGTCCCTGGGCCACCCACCTCTGGCACTTTCCCACCCAGGCGTCCCAGCAACCCCTACTAGAGGTTGATGGTGCTGGTGGCGGACACAGCACTGCCGTCCTCTGTGATGACAGACAGGTGAGCAGTGCCCCTGTCATCCGGCGTGTAGAACTCGGGCTTGTAGTAGGAGATCGGGTGAGTGGTGTTGTCAGAGATCTGGGCCCGGAGCTGGGCAGCGAAGAACTCAGAGGTCATGTTGCAGACCACCTGCCGAGACCCCAGAGCTGGCCTGATGAGGTGGGGAGGGAGGGTAGGGAGGGGGCACAGGTCTCAGAAGGCCCCTGACTGTGACTCTGACCAAAACCTTCTAGCACCCACAACCTTCCGTGGCTCCCCAGGACCCAAGGGCAGGCCCAGGACCTTGCACGACCAGTCTGACTCCCTGTCTTTGTTGCGTTTCAGTAACTCTGAATGTCTGTCTGCCTGGTCCTGAGCCTCCAGACCCTTGCCGCATTCAATCACTCATTCCTTCATGCAAAAAATATTTCTAGAGTTTGCACTGCATGCCTGGCACTGGGGAATCAACAGGGAACAGACACTTACGTCCTGCCCTCATGCCAAGAAAAACAAACACACACAGGGAAAGTGCTGAAACCACAAGCCAGGTAAGGGGAATCAAGAGGCATGAGGTATGGGCAGAGTGGTCAGGGAGGGCTTCTCAGAGGAGGCAACGTGTGAAAAGAGCCTGGAATGCAGCCTAAATGGTCAGTGCAAAGGCCCTGAGGCAGGTGGTATAGGCTGGTGAGCGATAGGCAGAGAGTGAATGGAGTGGGGTGGGGAGAAGAGGATGAAGATGCAGGCTGGGGCCCAACCCACAGGACCTCCTAGGTCCCATAAAAACTGGCTTTTGCTCTGTGCCATGCAGGCTTAGGGCAGAGGAATGAGCAGGCTGGGGAGTGTTTTCACAGGGTCCCTCTGGCAGCTATGACAGGGATAAGGATAAATCCCAAAGGGGAGGCTGTGGGTATCAACCAGGCAAGAGATGATGGCCTGGGTGGGAGAAAGAGAAGAATCAAGGATGGTGCCGACTAGCGAGATAAACCCTGCAGAAGGGGCAGGTTTGGGGATGGTCAGAAGCTTGATATTGGACACTTCATCAGACCTGAAGAGCATGGGTGCAAGTATAAAAAAAATAAATAAATAAGCATGGGTTCACAGGCAAGGGCAGGCTGAGAGATGAACATGGAAGTATTGACATTGAGTGGCTGCTGGATGCCATGAGCCTGGCCAAGGTCCCCAAGGCAGTGGCGAGGAGGAGATGAGGAGGTCAAGGAGGAGACAGAGAGGATGGACCCAAAGGCCGAAGAAAATGCCTCAAGAGAGTTTCAACATCAGGCGCGGTGGCTCATGCCTGTAATCCCAGCACTTTGGGAGGCCGAGGCCTGAAATCCCAGCACTATGGGAGGGCGGATCATGACGTCAGGAGATCGAGACCATCCTGGCTAACACAGTGAAACCCCGTCTCTACTAAAAATACAAAAAGTTAGCTGGGCGCAGTGGTGGGCACCTGTAGTCCCAGCTACTTGGGGGACTGAGGCAGGAGAATGGCGTGAACCTGGGAGGCGGAGCTTGCAGTGAGCCGAGATCCCGCCACTGCACTCCAGCCTGGGGGACAGCCTGGGGGACAGAGCGAGACTCCGTCTCAAAAATAAAATATAAAATAAAATAAAATAAAATAAAATAAAATAAAATAAAATAAAGTTTCAGCAACACCCCACAGATTAGTTGACCAATCCCAGGGAAAGGTGTTCTGTCTGAAACTGCCCTCAAGGAAACAGAAAGGCAAATCCACGATGTGGGACATTTTCCAAGACTACTGCCCTGGGCTTTACAAATCAACAAAACAAGCCAGGCACGGTGGCTCATGCCTGTAATCCCAGCACTTTGGGAGGCCGAGGCAGGCGGATCACGAGGTCAGGAGATCGCAATCATGGTGAAACCCCGTCTCTACTAAAAATACAAAAAATTAGCTGGGCGCAGTGGCAGGCGCCTGTAGTCCCAGCTACTCGCGAGGCTGAGGCAGGAGAATGGCGTGAACCCAGGAGGCGGAGCTTGCAGCGAGCTGAGATAGCGCCACTGCACTCCAGCCTCCGTGACAGAGCAAGACTCTGTCTCAAAAACAAACAAAAAAAACACACCTGTAATCCCAGCAATTTGGGAGGCTGAAGTGGGAAGATAGTTTGACCCCAGGAGTTTGAGACCAGTCTGGGCAAGACCCTGTCTCTAAAAAAAATACAAAAATTATCCAGGTTTGGTGGCACGTGCCTCTGGTCCCAGCTGCTCAGGGGGCTGAAGTGGGAGGATTCCTTGAGCCCTGGAGGTTGAGGCTGCAGTGAGCCAAGATCACACCACTGCACTCCAACCTGGATGACAGAGACTCTGTGTCTAAACAAAAACACAACAAAAACCAAACAGCCAAGGGAGCCTACTGTAGGCAAAGAGAAGGGACAGCAGGTTATGTCACCCCGACATCCTGCTGTGCTATGTTCAAGTCTCACTTTTGAGACACACCCTGAGGTGTGACATCAGTAACCTACTGTGGAATCCTTCAGAAAAACACGAATCCCAATAGATGTGGGTGGAGACGGAGAGAGTTAGGAAATCTGGCAGAAACGTCCACACTGCAGACTCCAGGAAAAGGGAACATTGATGCTTGGGCAGTTTTGGGATTTTTTTACATTTTTGTAGGTGCGAAAAATTTGCAAAATGAAAACTCGAGGAGAGTGTGGTGAGCTGTGTGAGATGCTGCTGAGTGGGGCCTGATGGGGAAACTGAGGCTGGACATGAAGATCTGGTGGCATGGGGATAGAGCAGGGGAGAGGATACCCTGAAGGGAGAGAGGACATAGCCCAGCCATGTTTGCTGTAAGAGGAGCAAAGGACAGAAGGAGGCAGCAGATAGAAATTTCTAGAGCAACAACAGCTGCCTTTCTTTCGGGAATAATCCGTGATAAAGAAGTAAATCGTCAGAGGCAGAAAGGAGCATTGTAGGAACAGCACCCCGAGCCAGCAAGTAGATGAAAGAGCTGGCCTTAGCCAAAAGGGAGGGCAGAGGGACACGCTGCAGTGGCTCTGTCCCCTCAGAGAGACAAGACACCAGGTCACTGGCTGCAGCGGGAGTCAGAGGTGCAGAATGCTCACGGGGAAAGAGAAGACACCACCCGGGCAGCTGACGCCCCTCCTGGGAGGTCACTGGTCAGTGTGGGGGTTCTGCAGATCCACCCAGGAATGCCAAGGACCCAAGTAGGTAAGGAGGAATGTGAGGATCCTCAGCGGGAAGGGATATGACAGGGTCTTATAGGGACCCAGCGTGGAGCTGGGGCAGCTACTGAGTGAGTGGGTCAGGTGGTGCAGGGCTGAGGGTGGCATCTGGGAAGCATTAGTTTGGAGTGACAGGGAGTGGGTGGCCGAGGTCTCTGTTCACCTGGCCGTCTCCCTTTCACCCATCCATCTCACCATGCCCGAGGGCTGCAATGCCCCCATGTGTTCCTCATCTCAGCACTGAGCACTCGAGAACCACAGCATGTGCAAAGGACCTGAGGTAGGAGGGTGGCCACTAATTCCCCACACTGTCAGTTCTGTGGGGCAGAAGCCAAGACTGGGGGTCACCCACCAGTCCATCTGAGCACACAGTAGGCCCGCAATCAAAGTTTGTGGCAGGAATGGATTCAGAAAGCATATGTGAGGCTGTAGCCACCCTGGGGAGCCCACCCGATGCCTCTACAGCAGGCCCCACACCCACAGTGGGCCAGCCCCTGCCCCTTACTTCAGTCACATCCACAAACTTGGGGTTCCCAAGCAGGGTCCTCTTGGCGTAGGCAAACCGGAAAGCCTCTATGATGCGGTGGTACGTCAGGCCCTTCTGCTCGGGGGTCTCCACGCTCTCCCGGGAGAAGCTGTACCCTGGTTGATCAGAGCCAGGTGCATGTTGCTGAGCCCCAGAGACTCTGAGGGGCTCAGAGGGTTAACAACTGCCTGAGCCACTTTGCCCACCTCAAGGAGCGTTTAATAACCAATAGCAGCAGCTGCTTCAGAAGGCTGTGGTGAGAGTGAAGTAAGGTGAGGGCTCCTGAGCCTGGGCCTCACGTCACGCATCAGCTCTGGCCATTCAGTGACCAAGTGGCAGGGTCACCCACTGGACCAGGGTACCCTCTGGACCAGGCCCTGCAGCCCTGAGCTCCTGCACCTCTCTCCCTCCTGATGACTCCTGTTCCTCCTCCAACCCTTGAGCATTGCCCGCTTCAGCCCTGTCGCTCTGCACTGCCTCCTTCAGGACATGGTGAGCTGTGATGCAGGGACACACCTCGGGAGCTCAGTGATGGAAAGATGTGGCATGGGGGGCGAGCAGAGATGCAGCAGGGGTGGGGCGTGGGGAGAGAGAGGCAGTGTCATGGGTCCTACCACACAGCTGTGGTGCAACCACTCAGCTTTGAGGATGTTGAGGATGAGGGCCAGTACGGGCCCACTGAGCGGCGCACTGGGCATGTACAGCACTGCGTCTCCCAGACTGATGTTCAGCGGGTGCTCGATCAGCTCAGCACAGTAGTTATTCAGGCCCTCAGCTGTCACAATGCCCCCTGCAATGGGACAGCAGCTCGAATGGGCACTGGGATGGGGCTGCATCACTGCGTGGAGGATGGAGCTGCACCAGTGGGGTTGGGGGCAGGCATGGCTGCACCATGGTGGTGGGGAAAAGCCTGTACCTACCAGGGAGGACAGAGTGCACTACTGGAGGGGTGGGACTGTGCCCTGGGAGGGGGCCACAGGCAACCTCACCTCCTTGGGAACCTCACCAGCTCTGGCACTCCTGTCTCCCTGACACTGCTCACCACCTGACAGCCGGTCTGGGGCCACCTGCCCTCTGCCTGCTTGGCTTAGTGGCTTCCTGTCTGCCTTCTCTCATCTGTGGCCAGAGAGTGTTTTCTGTTTTTTTTTTTTTTTTTTTAGAGATAGGATCTTGCTCTGTCACCCAGGCTGGAGTGCAGTGGTTTAATCACAGCCTTGAACTCCTGGGCTCAAGTGATCCTCCAGCAGACCCTCCCCAGTAGCTGAGACTAAAGGCACAACTACACCCAGCAAATTTTAATTTTTTTTGTTGTGTTTTGCTATATTTCTTTTTTTTTTTTTTGAGATGGAGTCTCACTCTATCTCCCAGGCTGGAGTGCAGTGGCGTGATATCGGCTCACTGCAAGCTCCGCTTCCCAGGTTCACGCCATTCTCCTGCCTCAGCCTCCCAAGTAGCTGGGAATGCAGGCACCCACCACCACACCTGGCTAATTTTTTTGTATTTTTAGTAGAGACAGGTTTCACTGTGTTAGCCAGGATGGTCTCGATCTCCTGACCCTGTATCCACACGCCTCGGCCTCCCAAAGTTCTGGGATTACAGGCGTGAGCCACCATGCCCGGCCGGGTTTTGCTATATTTCTTTTCACTATGCTTTGAATTTTTTGTTTTCTTGTTCCCCACCCCCACCCCCACTATATTTATGTAGATTCTCAATATTTTTTTTGTAGACTCACTATGTTGCCCAGCCTTGTCTTGGACCTCCTGGCCTCAACTTCTACCTCAGCCTCCCAAAGTGTTGGGATTACAGGCATGAGACACAAAGCTTGGCCTCAGAGGGCCTTTTCTTTCTTTTTTTTTTTTTGAGATGGAGTCTCACTCTGTGGAGTGCAGTGGTGCAATCTCGGCTCACTGCAACCTCAGCCCCCCAGGTTCTAGCGATTCTCCTGCCACAGCCTCCCAAGTAGCTGGGATTACAGGCACAACCCACCATGCCTGACTAATTTTGCATTTTTAGTAGAGAAAGGGTTTCACCATGTTGGCCAGGCTGGTCTTGAACTCCTGACCTCAGGTGATCCACCCGCCTGGGCCTCCCAAAGTGCTGGGATTACAGACGTGAGCCACGCACCTGGCTCAGAGGGCCTTTTCTAACTGGAGAATTCCTGCCGGTGTCCCTGCTGCTTAGCCTCTTCTCCTCACGATGAATGGATAGAGGGAGGGAGGGAGGCTCTTAATTCTCCTGGAGTCAGCTCCAAACAGACAGGGTATTGGCATGCCAATTTCCAGCCTCAGTGGTAAAGGTCGACAAGCTAATCACCCTCCTCCATGAAACAGTGACAAAAATTACCTGAAGAAAGCCACAGCCAAGCTCCAGGCCCCTGCCCCACAAATCCCCTTCCCCATGCCTCTTTCAAGGCGACCCTCATCCCTTGTAACCCTCTTGGTGAATCAAAGCCCCCTCTACTGGGCCTTAGCCCAGCTGTTCCTCTGCTAGGAATCCCTTCCTCTCTCTGCCTAACGAAGTAATCTGCAGCCCAGCCACCACCTCCTCCAAGAAGTCCTCCTGGATCTTCAGGCTGTATTCTAGTGCTTCCCCAGCCCTGGCTCTTGCCTACACCTGCATTTACCCCAACAGGGACTTGCTCTCCTGGACTGTGTGGCCTCTCTTGGTTTTGATATAAGCAGGAGCTGTGGACCCACATGGCCAGTCACTGACCCTCCTCCACCAGGAACTTCCTGCAGGCTCAGGCAAGACAGGAGGACCCCATGGCTCTGGGCTACAGCTCAGGGTTTCCACTGCAGAGTTCCTCACCCGGGCCCTTGAGGTTACCCACTCACCGGCCGCCTGGATGTCCTTCACAATCTGGGCCGTGAGGCTGCCATTGTAGAAGGCCTGGGCACCCTGAATGGCCAGCGTCTCGTAGGTGTCAGCCAGCCGTGGCAGGGTCAGTCTCTCCCCCTCCCGAAGCACCTTTCTATCCCGGCAGAACACCTCACTGGGGCAGAGGGGGCTCATGTGAGGCAGCAGGTGGGGTGGACTTAGCTACACCACCCCCCACACCTGCCCACACGGGAGACCAGCACAAAGCAGGGGCGGCGCCTGTCACAGGTGGGTGGCCCCGTCACTCAGCACTCGTCCTCCTAGTGTCCCTTCCGGGAACCTCCTAGTGTCCCTTGCCACTCAGGACACATGGCCAGCCACAGTGGCCACTGGGACCCCACACTCAGAATGTGTCCCCACACGTGGTGGGAAGGGTCTGTATCTCCTCATCCCATTATCAGCGCAGGGTCCTGAAGGCAGAGGGCCGCTCCACTGCTGCTACAGCCTGCAAGGTCCTTGGGCTGTGCCTGCCCTGCCTGTGTCAGGGGGCCACACCCACAGACATACCACAAGACAGGCTGCTGCTCGATGACCGTCCGCTTGTTTTCCAGGGCTACTGCCAAGCCCTTGCCCATGGGGAAGCCCTGGCGGGCCAGCTGGATGCTGGGCTGGAAGAGGCGAGCCCAGGGCAGCCACCCATGCCGCTGGTGTGCCAGCTCATAGCCTCGGATCTCCCCAGGCACCGCCACCAACAGCCCTCCTGGGGAGAGAGAGCCACAGTTAGTGACCCTGAGTGGGGGACATCGGGATCTCTCGCAGGCAGCATCCCAGGCACAGTCCCTGACTCGTTTTACAGATGGGGCAATGAGGCTTAGGAGGAAAGGTTTTTTTTTTCTTTTTTGAGTTGGGGTCTTGCCATCTTGCCCAGCCTGATCTCGAACTCCTGGATTCAAGCAATCCTCCCACCTCAGCCTCCTGAGTAGCTGAGATTACAGGCGTGAACACCACACCCAGCAGAAGGGGATTTTTAATTTTTTTATTTATTTTTTAATTTTAATTTTTTTTTTAGGAGGGGATGTTTAATTTTTTTTAAGAGGGGCTCAGCAGGTAGGAGTGTACATGGACCAGGGATGTCTGAGGAGGGCACAGGAGGGGAAGCAGTAGCATGCGGCTGGGTTTTGCTGTCCCAGGATGAAGTGTCTGTCTGTGCAGGTGCCTGCATGTCTAAAATCCTGTGCCAGGCCAGACCCCCTCCCATCTCGCTGACCACAAGGGCTTATCCTGTAAGACTCATGGGCTCCACCAGAATGTGCCAAAACAAGAGCAGATCCCACCCTGACCCAGGTCAAGCACAGGCCACCTTCAAGACACAGCCAGCCCCAAGAAAGGGCTCCCTTCCTCTTTTCTACTGCCCCAGAGAGGCAAGACTGAGCCTTAACCTCCATCCTGTCCCCTCTTGCAGCCTCAGTTTCCCCATCCAACTATAAGGGTTTTTGTTTGTTTGTCTGTTTTGAGACAGGGTCTCACTCTGTTGTCCCAGCTGGAGTGCAGTAGTGCAATCATGGCTCACTGCAGCCTTGGCTTCCCAGGCTCAAGCGATCCTCCCACCTCAGCCTCTGAAGTACCTAAGACTACAGACATACCCCACTACACGTGGCTTTTTTTTTTTTTTTTTTTTTTGAGATGGAGTTTCACTCTTGTTGCCCAGGCTGGAGTGCGATGGCACAATCTTGGCTCACTCCAACCTCCACCTCCCGAGTTCAAGTAATTCTCCTGCCTCAGCATCCCAAGTAGCTGGGATTACAGGCATGTACAACCATGCCTTGCTAATTTTTGCATTTTTAGTAGAGACGGGGTTTTACCAGATTGGTCAGGCTGGTCTTGAACTCCTAATATCAGGTGATCCATCCTCCTCAGCCTCTCAGAGTTTTGGGATTACAGGCGTGAGCCACCACTCCCAGCCTAATTTTTTATTTTTATTTGTTGTAGAGACAGGGGTCTTGCTACGTTGCCAAGACTGGTCTCAAACTCTGGCCTCAAGCAATCCTCCCACCTCAGCCTCCCAACATGCTGGGATTACAGGTGCACCCAGTCTATAAGGGGTTTTGCCTTCCAGTTCTGACTTTTGAGGAGGTCATTGGAAACAGACCCCTGGGCCTGCTTCCCCCCGAGCCCCACTGCCCATATGGACACTACAGACACTGACCCTTTGCCCAGAAAGGTACAACTATGGCCTCTGCCCCCAGGTACTCTCCTGCTCTTGCGAGAGATGTTGGGGCCATTTGGCTTGGCTTGGCGGCTGCTGCTCTAGAACTGCCTCTCCCACCCTGAAGCCTGGCACAAGTTTCCAAGAGCTGGTGGTTTCAATTCCTAGAAGCTGCACATACATCCCGGAAGGTCTGACACCCAGCACATGATTCCTTCCACCTTGTAGTTAGACAGAAGTTCTTTTCTGTTTTGTTTTGTTTTTTGTTTGTTTGTTTTTGAGATGGAGTCTTGCTCTGTCTCCCAGACTGCAGTGCAGTGGCATGATCTCAGCTCACTACAACCTCCGCCTCCCAGGTTCAAGCGATTCTCCTGCCTCAGCCTCCCGAGTCGCTGGGTTTACAGGCACAGGCCAGCACACCAGGCTAATTTTTGGATTTTTAGTACAGATGGGGTTTTGCCATGTTGGCCAGGCTGGTTTCAAACTCCTGACCTCAGGTCATCCACCCACCTCAGCCTTCCAAGGTGCTGGGATGACAGGCGTGAGCCACCGTGCCCAGCCAAGACAGGAGAAGTTCTAATCTTTGATAGCAGACCAGGGTGATGATGCTTAGCAACAGTATTTTGTATATTTCAAAGTAACGAAGAGAGGACTATGGTGCTAACACCCAGAAATGAAAAATACTCAAGGTGACGGAGACTCCAAATACCCTGCCTTGATCATTATACACTCTATGCATGTAACAAGCACTCACATGTACCCATAAATATAGAAAATATCATGTATCAATATCAGAAAAAAATCTTCTCCTGACCTCAGGCCAATCAGACTCTCATGCCGCCACACTTGCCAAGTTCTCTGGTGACCCCCACACTGCCAGACCCAGTGCCCCTCTCAGCTTTACTGGGCTCATCACTCTCCCTGAGAGCCGCCCCTGCATCCCAGCACCTGGCTCCACCCGAGTCTCCCCCGCCTGCCATCCTAGCTCCTACTCTCCCCTCTGTCTTTGCTCTCTCTCCTCGTGGTCTGCTTGACATCTGAGCTTCAGCCTCCATTTATGCACTAACTCCCAAATTGACCTGCTGGCCTGGACTGCTCCTCTGATCACCAGACCTGAGTGTCTACCTGCCTGCTTGAAGAAAACATCTCAAACTTCACCGTGCCCAAAACCGAGCTCTGAGTGTCTGCTCAACCTGCGTCCTGAGAACTCTGCCTGTCTCCATTAGGGTCACCCCATCCTTCCAGGTACAGACAAAAGATCAGGGGTCCCCGGGGACTCCCTACACAAGCATCACACCCAACCCATCCTCAAATCCACAGGCTCCACTTCCAAGTGTGTCTGTCCAGCATCAGCCACTTCCCAGCACCCTCTCCACGAATTACTGCAGTGACCTCTGGACAGGTCCCCACATGCTCCCTGCCCCTTACACAGCAATCCGTAGGCCAGATCCATCCCCTTCCACTCACACACGCCACGAGCCCCCACTTCCCTCAGACAGGAAGCAGAGGCTTCACCATAACCTAAGAGATCCCACACAACCTGGGCCATTTCCCTTGGGTCACTTGCTGCAGCCTCCCTAGCTCCCCACAGGGCTCTGTCCCTGCCATCACACCTGGATAGCAGACCAGGAGATAACTCCCCTGACCCCATCTCTGCCTCTGGGTCTTTGCTCAGATGTCTCCTTCCCTGACTGGGTCACCCTCCATAGAGTCCCAGATTTTGAGGCCCTCCAGGTCTGTTTTTCTACAGCCCGTAACACACCCGCACCTGCCTAGTTTCTTTTCCCACCTGGAGTGTCACAGATTTCCTCTGCCATCTTTGTTTTTCACCCCAGCTTCAGGAACAACAGCTGATTCTTTAAGACAATGCTCAATACATTCTAGTTAAATAAATGATTCTAAGCATCCACAAGGTGCCAAGCCTATGATTCCCGCATTCTCTTACCCTGAGCAACTTCATGTCTACAGATGCTGAGTTTCTCAATGAGTATTAAAAACAAATGAAAGATTGGCGGGGCACAGTGGCTCACGCCTGTAATTCCAGCACCTTGGGAGGCCGAGGCAGGGGGATCACGAGGTCAGGAGATCGAGGGACCAGCCTGGGCAACATAGTGAAAACCCGTCTCTACTAAAAAATACAAAAAATTAGCCGGGTGTGGTGGCAGGCACCTGTAGTCCCAGCTACTCGGGAGGCTGAGGCAGGAGAATGGCGTGAACTCAGGAGGCAGAGCTTGCAGTGAGCCGAGATCGCATCACTGCACTCCAACCTGGGCGACAGAGTGAGACTCCATCTGAAAAAAAAAAAAAAGAAAAAAAAATCAAAGATTGAGTATGTTGCAGAAGACTCCAAAGGGCGCCACCCAGGACCCCCACCTGAAGTCTAAGGCCTGCTATGGTGAGTGTGTCCTGCCCCTCCATCCTCCAACTTGTTTTTTTTTTTTTGAGACGGAGCTTCGTTCTTGTTGCCCAGGCTGGAGTGTAGTGGCATGATCTCGGCTCACTGCAATCTCCACCTCCTGGGTTCAAGCGATTCCCCTGCCTTAGCCTCCTGAGTAGCTGGGATATTACAGGCCTGTGCCACTATGCCCGACTTATTGTACTTTTAATAGAGAAAGGGTTTCACTATGTTGGCCAGGCAGGTCTTGAACTCCTGACTTAGGTGATCCATCTGCCTCAGCCTCCCAAAGTGCTGGGATTACAGGCGTGAGCCTGTGAAAAAAAGGCCCAGCCTTTTTTTTTTGACAGGGTCTCACTTTGTTGCCCAAGCTAGAGTGTAGTGGTATAATCATGGCTCACTGCAGCCTCAACCTCCTGGGCTCAAGTGATCCTCCCACCTTAGACTCCTGAGTAGCTGGGACCATAAGCACACACCGCCATACCTAGCTAATTTTTTTTTCCCATTTTTTGTATAGATGGAGTCTTGCTATGTTGTCCAGGCAGGTCTCCTGGGCTCATGTGCTCCTCCTGACTTGGCCTCCTAAAGTGCTAGGACTAGAGGCGTTGAGTTGTTGAGACCCTCCCATCCTCCAACTTTTATCTCACAATCTATTGTGCCTCCTTTGGGGACAGACAGTGGCTTCCTGGATGGACAGTGGCTTCCCTTCATGTACCTGGGGAATTTGGGGGCCTCCTCTCCACTTAAGACCAGATTAGAAAAGAGAGACTCCACCTCACATTCTAGAGCGCCATCCCCACAAATGAACAAATGAGTGAATGGGATGCCTGTTGAAAAGGCAGGATATAGACAGCCTGGGTTCAATTTTAGCTTCACCACCTCCCAGCTGTGTGACCTCAGCTGATTTGCATGACCTGTCTGAGACTCAGCATCCTCACCCTGTAAAATGGGAATCCACACAGCATCCCCTAGCCCAAAGGAGCAGGGAGGGTTGTGAGAGGCTCGTGGGTGAAAAGCGCAGAGCAGAGCGTGGGCCCCAGTGAGCCCTGGTCCATGAGGTCTGCTAGCATAATAATTATTCTTTCCATGTGCTGCACAGAGTGGCCCCGGAGGCCTTAGCAGAAATAACAGAAGCTCTCGGCCCTTTACCGTGGTGATGATGGTCCTGACCACTCATTGTGGGACGGTGCTATGGGGCCAGGAAGGGATGGGGGGTACTAGAACTGCCCCTGAACCCTGACGGGAGCAGGCTTCTGTGGGCAAGGCCCCTTCCCGGTGGCTCAGCCAGCTCTGCACCCATGCCCCAAGTCTGCAGCATGGCTTACCCTTCTGGGACTGCTCCGAGCTGTTGAACATGCTGGCAAAGGCCAGCCTGGGGGCCACCTCGTGGGCATTGATGACCTCAGCTTTTCCTAGAAGGAGAAGCAGGTAGGCAGGCCCACCCACCCAAACCCTTTATGCCACGTGAGCCTGGGGGCCACCGAACTGTGCCTCGGCCCAACCCACAACCCCTACCCCTCTCCCTCTCCTCTTCCGAGGCACTCATGGGTGGTGCTGTTGTAGATGGTGAGGAAGAGGCCACCCTCGATGCTCATGCTGTGGGCATTCATGAGCCCCACACACAACAGGGCTGCAATGGCTGCATCCACTGCAGAGCCAGCGTCCCGCAGTGCATCCCTGCCATGTGGCACATAAAGGCATGAGAACCTGCAGGCTTCCACCCTGGCCCCGCATACACACCCTGCTGCCCACCTGCCCAAAGGAGGATGGAAGAGAAGTCCATTCGAGTTTTGGGGTTTTTGTTTTTAGTTTCTTTCTTTTTTGTTTTGAGATGGAGTCTTGCTCTATTGCCAGGCTGGAGTGCAGTGGCACGATCTCAGCTCACTGCAACCTCTGCCTCCCGGGTTCAAGCCATTCTCCTGCCTCAGCCTCCTGAGTAGCTGGGACTACAGGTGCATGCCACCATGCCCAGCTAATTTTTGTATTTTTAGTAGAGACCGTGTTTCACCATGTTGGCCAGGATGATCTCTATCTCTTGACCTCATGATCCGCCTGCCTTGGCCTCTTTTTTTTTTTTTTGGAGACAAAGTCTCTCTTTGTTGCTCAGGCTGGAGTGCAGTGGTGTGATCTCAGATCACTGCAGCCTCAGTCTCCTGGGCTCAATTGACACTCCCATCTCAGCCTCCCAAGTAGCTGGGACTATGGGCACATGTCACCATGCCCAGCCAATTTTGTTTGTTTGTGTATTTTGTAGAGATGGGGTTTCATCATGTTGCCCAGGCTGGTCAAGAACTCCTGTGCTCAAGTAATCCACCCACCTTGGCTTCCCAAAGTGCTGGTATTACAGGCATGAGCCACTGTGCCCAGCCTTTGTTTTATGAGACAGGGTCTCACTTTGTCACCCAGGATGAAGTGCAGTGGCACAGTCTTGGCTCAATGCAGCTTTGACCTCCTGGGCTCAAGCAATCCTCCCACTTCAGTCTCCTGAGTAGCTGGGACTACAGGTAAGAACCACCACACCGGGCAATTTTTTGTCTTTTTTGTAGAGATAGGGTCTTTCTATGTTGCCCAGGCTGGTCTCGAACTCATGGTCTAAAGCAATCCTATCGCCTCAACCTCCCAAAGTGCTGGGATTACAGTTTCTTCTTTTTCTTTTCTTTTTTTTTTTTTCTGAGACAGAGTTTCACTCAGTTGCCCAGACTGGAGTGCAGTGGCATGATCTTAGCTCACTGCAACCTCTGCCTCCTGGGTTCAAGCGATTCTCCTGCCTCAGCCTCCTGAGTAGCTGGGATTATAGGCGCACACCACCAAGCCCCGCTAACTTTTTATATTTTTAGTAGGGACAGAGTGCACCATGTTGGCCAGGCTGGTCTCGAACTCCTGACCTCGGGTGGTCTGCCCGCCTCAATCCCCCAAAGTGCTGGGATTACAGGTGTAGACCACCTTGCCCAGACAGTTTCCTCTTTATGAAGCAAACAAATGTACATGATTTTTATAATTGGGACAAAAAGGGAAATTGCTATACTTCATTAATAACATTTTTTTTCCCTGCTAGAGATGGTGGCTTACACCTGTAATCTCAGCACTTTGGGAGGCCAAGGTGGAGGATCACTTGAGGCCGGGAGTTCAAGACCAGCCTGGGCAATAGAGTGAGACCATATCTACAAAACAGTCTTTTTAAATTAGTCAGGTGTGATGCATGCCTGTAGTCCTAGCTACTCAGGGGGCTGAGGTGGCAGGATCGCTTAAGCCCAAGAGTTCAAGGCTGCAGTGAGCTATGATCATGCCACTGCACTCCAGCCTGGGTGACAGAACAAGACCCTGTCTCAAAATATGAAAAACATAATATTTTTTCTGTTTAAGTCTTTAGAAGGGAACTGATCTTTATATATAACATGAGATAAGAGTCTAAAATAGAATAAAACAGTAGAAGCCAGGCACCATGGCTCACACCTGTAATCCCAGCACTTTAGGAAGCTGAGGCGGGAGGATCACTTAAACCCAAGAGTTTGAGGCTGCAGTGGGCTATGATCGCTCCCCTATACTCCAGCCTGGGTGACAGAGTAAGACTCCACCTTAAAAAAAGAATAAGCCCTTCATGTCCCTGTTTGGGCAACAGCGTTCCTTGGGGGGAGGGGGGAGGGATGGCATTGGGAGATACACCTAATGCTAAATGACGAGTTGGTGGGTGCAGCACACCAACATGGCACATGTGTACATATGTAACAAACCTGCACATTGTGCACATGTACCCTAAAACTTAAAGTATAATAATAATAAAATAAAATAAAAAAAGAAAGAAAGAAATTGTCTCCTATCCAAAAAAAAAAAAAAAACCAGAAAAGAATAAGCCGGGCATGGTGGCTCACACCTGCAATCCCAACACTTTGGGAGGCCCAGGTGGGTGGATTACCTAAGGTCAGGAGTTCGAGACCAGCCTGACCAACATGGTGAAACCCCATCTCTACTAAAAACACCATAATTAGGCCAGGCCACAGTGGCTCACACCTGTAATCCCAGCACTTTGAGAGGCAGAGGTGGGAGGATCACAAGGTCAGGAGTTCAAGACCAGCCTGGCCAACATAGCAAAACCCTGTCTCTACTAAAAATACAAAAATTAGCTGGGCATGGTGGCACATGCCTGTAGTCTCAGCTAATGTGGAGGCTGAGGCAGGAGAATCACTTGAACCTGGGAGGGGGAGGCTGCAGTAAGCCAAGATTGCACCACTGCCCTCCAGCCTGGGTAACAGAGTGATACTCTGTCTCGGAAACACACACACACACACACACACACACACACACACACACACACACACACACACAAATCTGTTGAGCGTGGTGGCACACGCCTGTAATCCCAGCTACTTGGGAGGCTTAGGCATGAGAATCGCTTGAACTTGGGAGGCGGAGGTTGCAGTTAACTGAGATTGCACCACTGCACTCCAGCCTGGCAACAGAGCAAAACTCCATCTCTAAATAGATCGATCGATAGATAGATAGATAGATAGATAGATAGATAGATAGATAGATAGGAAGAAATAAGTAAAAATAGCCACCAAACAACAAAACAGTGGAGTTTATCCAAAGAGACAGAGACTCTTAGAACTGAGAAAAGGGGCCCTGTTTGGCTCTAGGAGACCCACATCCTGCTCTCGGAGTCACCATCCCCTTCCCAAAGGCTACTGAGAGAGTCCAAGCAAAGCTTACATGTGGGAAAACTGAGTCTCAGAGGGGTGAAGGTATTGCTCTGGTCCACTTGCCCAGTTTTCAGGGCCCATGTCCCATGCCCTGCCCCACTCACCTCCCAATCTCCGAGCACTGCTTGGCATCCGCAGCCACGGCAGCCCTGGTATACACATGGTTGTCAGGTTCCTTGGAGGCTGAGGGCAGCCAGAGACAGAGGACGACAATGAACAGCACCAGGACCACGGCCAGCAGGCCCAGCACCACTAACTTCTTCTTCATGGCTCTGCTGCTCCCACGGGGTAAGGAGCAGGGTCAGGCCCAGCCTCAGACATTCCCTGGCCCCTCCCCAACAGGGCACAGTCTAAAGTCGGGGCTCAGAAACACAAGGCCTGTGTCTCCTTCCTGCTTCCCAGAATACGTACAGGCTGTCAGGCCCCCAGACCTTTGCGCAGGCCATGCTCTCTGCCAGAAGCTCTGGGCCTCATCTCTGCCCTCCCAAATCCTCCCTGCTTATCTTCAGAGCCCATCCTGGTAAGAACCCCATCTCCAGCAGCGAACCTTCCTGGGAGCCCCCAGATTTCCTCACCCCTCTTTCTGCAGGGCCTTGCCTACCTCCTCACAGTGGCTGAGCCTCCACTGCTTAGGGAGAAGCTCCAGTAGGGATGGGCCTGGCCTGGTTTCTCCTGTGTCCCCCACCTCAGCTTAGAGCCTGGCACTGTCCAGGAGTCCTCTGAAGACCCTCCACCCCACCTGGAGCATGGGGTTTAGCTTCCATAGTGCCCACAATCAGAACACCCCACAGATTCACTGCCACGGGGACAGGACTTACCGTCCAGCAGCAGACGGGGACCCCAAGCCTTGCCTGGGGTGTTGGCCACAAAAGACAGGAGGATTTGGTGGAAACACCTGAGGAAATAACTGGGGTCTCCCTCACACTCTGCTGAAGCCTGCAGCCACAGGATCTTCTTCAGAGACTCTCTGATCAGGCAGCCTTCTCGTTCTCCTGAAGGTCAAGGGAGGTTACCTGAAGCACGCGCAGCCCAGACCTTTCTGGGGGACTCCGTGTTACCTCCCTCTGCCTCTGGCTGGTTTCTCTGTCTCCAGTTGAACTCTGGAGGCAAAGAGGCTGTCAGTAACACATTTGTTTCCATGAATTCTCTCAGCACGTCTCCCAGGCACAGCTCAAAGAGGGTTTTGCATGGGGCAGGGCAGGTAGGGGACAGGGCATTCCTGCAGAAGCCCAGGATGTGCATGTGGTAAGCATGGCAAAGGGGGCTCAGGGGGCACTGCCAGCCTGCCCTGCTCTGACGCTGGACTTGCCACTCACCTGCTGTGGGGCCTCAGGCAAATCACTGAACTGTCCAGCCTGGATGACGGCAGCACCTCACTTGCCTTGCTGCTGGGAGTTTTGTGAATAGAGTAGGTTAGACTGTGGGCAGGACTTGGTGAATGGTAGCTGTGATTATCATCATGGCTGCACTGGGGACACCCCCAGGAGGCCTGAGTGGCACAGGTCTCTTGCTCACTCTATGTCCCCTGTGGACTCCCTTCCAGGCTGTGCAGTGAGTGGCAGCAGTGACCCTTGGGAAGTCTCATGGATATGGCAGCAGGTGACAGGTGTGACAACAGGGAAGAGGGATGTGGTGACAGAGGTTGGAGTTCCCCTCTCCCACAGTCAGTTTCCCACAAAGGGAGGTGTCTGCCAGCAAGCCCCTCCAATGAGCCCCAAGCTGGGTTTCCCTCCACTCCACCCTGTCCCAGTGCAGAGCGTCTGACCTCAGAGGCAGACACACTGTCCAAGAGGTGGTCTATGAATGGAGTCCCTGTGCCCTCCCCACACACAGGGAACATCCAGATGCCATCGTGGAAGTGTGGCCACCTCCCCAGGCTTGGTGGGCCTGGGGCCGATAGTGTGATACATTTGACCCCCTCCCAGCCCTGGATGCAGACACCAAGAGCAGAGAGACCTGGCAGTAGTCATGCAGCAGCACACCACCCCACATCCCCAGCACAATCCAAAGCAGCCCCTCATCCCCACCGTGACCACCACAGCGTGAATCCAGGTGCCACCTGTTTCTGACCTGAACTCCCTCACAGCCGCTGCCTGCACTCCCTCTCTCCAACATCGCCTGCCCTTCAGTCTTCCAGAAAGCTGCTAGAGGGCTCTGTCTGTCCAACTACAGAACAGGCCCTGCCTCCTCCTTGCCCCGTTGGACAGCTCACACCCTTCACCAGGCCTGACAGCGCTCTTGCCACTCCAACACCCTGGGTCCCAGCCGGGAGTCCGGGTCAGGATTAAGGGTCCCTGATAGAGACACCGATTCCTGGAGGTCCAAAGAGCCTCAGGAGCTGGGCCAGCAATATGCAGCATCTATTATGGACACAGAACATTCCCATCACATGGCCGGGTGCAGTGGCTCATGCCTATAATCCCAGCACTGTGGGAGGTAGAGGCAGGTGGATCACCTGAGGTGAAGAGTTGGAGACCAGCCTGGACAACATGGTGAAACCCCCATCTCCACTAAAAATACAAAAAGTTAGCCAGGCATGGTGGCAGGTGCCTGTAATCCCAGCTACTCAGGAGCTGAGGCAGGAGAATTGCTTGAACCCGGGAGGTGGAGGTTGCAGTGAGGCAAGATTGCACCACTGCACTGCAGCCTGGGCAACAAGAGGAAAACTCCGTCTCAAAAAAACAAAAGCAAAAAACAAAAACAAAAGGACATTTCCACCACAAGTCATGGGGCAGGGGCCTGGCCTGGTGAGTGACCCTGTCCTAGCATGACAGCCCCCTGCACCAAGGAAGCTACCCAGTCCCGTCCACTGGGCCGGGTCATGCTGAGTGCCCTGGAGGGCATGGCCTCATCTCTCCCAGGCTCAGGGTCATGAGCTGAGCCCCCGGTCAGGGTCCTGGGGTGGTCAAACCATGACCCAGCCTCCCCTGTCTGTTAATCTGTCTACCCAAAGGCCCAAGTAGGCACCTGGAGGAGCAGGGGGCACCCAGCCAGGCTTAGACTGCTGGGAAGAACAGGGAGGGGAGTAGGCAGTGCTGGGCCCTGTCCCTTCCTCCCAGGGCAGGTCAGCAAGGGAGGGTGGGCCCAGCCTCCCATAGGCAGATGTCCCCGGCTCGGAGGAAGACACCCTGCTGAGGTCCTGGGCTTCCATTTCCCATCCCTCCACCCTCAAAACTCACTGAAAGAATGTCCAAGCTCAGAGGCCTGGTTCTCACCCAAACAGTGTGAGAGCTGCACACACTAGGGGAAACTGAGGCTAGAAAGTAGGTCAGCTGCTATGGTTGGCCTCAAACCCAGAACCCCTTCCTTGTGACCCTGATGGGCTTACCTGAGGCCTGGGGACAGTGGGGGCCCAGGAGAGCACCTCTTCCTCAGAAGACAGTTCTGGGCTGCACCCGCTGGGGAGGAAGAGACAGACTTGTCTGCCTGGGAAAATCCCAGCCACAGAACTGGCTGGGCCCCCCCACTCTCCAGAGTGGCTCAGAGCCATGCCTGCGGCCCCCTGCAGCACTCCTCAGGGGGCCTCCGAATTGGGAGTGGGATCTGGGGGTGGCCACCTCCGAGGAGGAGCAGAGGCAGGGAAAGAGCAGGAGCGGCCAGAGGACCCATGAGCTTACCTAGTCCAAGAGACCAGCCAGGGGGTGCCCAGCAGCCCTGGTGGACAGTGGGAGGCATCCACACAGGGTGCTGGACAGGCAGGCCTCTCACAGAGATCCAGCCTGGCTGGGAGGATGGGGAAGCTGACGTCACAGCAGCAAGGAGGCACACAGTGACTTGGCACGGTGACTTGGCCTGTCACCACATGACTAAAGTTCACGCAGCCCTGGCAGGGCCCTGGATGGCAGGTGCTATGAGCCGGGGAAAGGGTTTCCTTCCTTTCAGACTCAGTTCCCTCCAAAGGGCACTGTCTGCCCACGAGCCCCTCCAGTGAGCCCCAGGCTGGGTCCCTCTGGCTCGCCCTGTCCCTGTTCAGAACATCTGAACTCACAGCCAGTGTCCCAGAGATGGCTCTGGAGGTGGTGGAGTAGTGGTGCCCCTGGCACTAGACCAGAACCCAGACTAAGGGGCCTCACCACACGCTGCTGTCAATGCTAAAAGTGTGTTCCGGGAACATGGCCTGGGGCCCTGAGTGCAGACTGGTTCTGCTGCCCATCCAGAAACATTAGCACCCCAGGCCCGAGGAACCACCTGAACAGCCCAGAAAGGCAGGGCCCAGAGAGGGCCTGAGCTGGCCCAAGCTCACAGAGCCCAGCAGTGCAGACTTGGCCACCTGGTAACTGCCCCAAGTTACTGCATGTTTCTGACCAGCCCACCAAGAAGTCTGAGCCAGGAACAGCTGCGGACCCAGCCCAGGGGACTTTGGACAGTGCTGCCCATTCCCCTGTGGCCCTCATCTGCCAGGGATATGGGCCAGAGTCTCCCTGAGTCATGGCTCTCTCCCCTGATCCTGGCCTGCTGTGTCTACAGTGCCGGAGAGCCCCTGCAGCCTCCACCTGAGGTCTATTTCGTGCCCATAACACCTACCCCACAATCATCCTTCCAGGCTGCCCCAACCTGACAGAAGGGGACATGAAGGCTGACCCAATATTGCTTCCTGCCTGGGTCACATACGCCTGTCCTGTCATCCACTGCTCTCAAACGGGCTCTGGACAGAACCCACCAGACACACAACTGTGAGATCCTCAATAGCCCTAGGATGGAGGTGCTATGACCAAGCCCTTTCTCAGGCTATTCCTCCCCCTGAAGATCAGGGTGACTGGGAAGATGACAGGGCAGGAACCAAGGCCCCATGACCTGTCCCTGAAGGCTAGACAGCCAACAGGAACATCACGGGATTTGGCCCTGCTGAGTGGCTGCATTCCATGGCAGTCAGCCGGGAGGGGTCTGAAGTGGAGAGCCACAGGGCTCTGTCCCCTGCCCAGCTCAGCAGTTTCCTCTCTGCCTGAGAGCATATAAGACATGCATGTTCTCACTCATAGGTTGGAATTGAACAATGAGAACACTTGGACACAGGAAGGGGAACATCACACACTGGGGCCTGTCGTGGGGTGAGGGGAAGGGGGAGGGATAGCATTAGGAGATATACCTAATGTAAATGACAAGTTAATGGGTGCAGCACACCAACATGGCACATGTATACATATGTAACAAACCTGTACGTTGTGCACATGTACCCTAGAACTTAAAGTATAATTTTATATATAATACTATATATATTTATATATTATAATATATTATATAAATTACATAAATATAATAATTATATATATATATATACACACACACATGTATATGACATACAGGATTCACAGCAGCAGGTGGGCAGGAAGAAAATCTGAGTGAGTAAAGGATGGCCCAGATCCCTGCAGCTGACCCCAAAAGGAAAACCCTGGGCTGGGGAAAGTAGGGAGACAGAGCTGCCTTCAGTAGGGCACAGCTGAAGCCTGGCAGCAGCTGAGGATTCCAGAGAGGGGAGACAGGAGGGGAGTCACTTTATCAAAGGACATGTTAATAGAGGTAGGGCCTACAGAATGAAGGAGGCTTTTCCTCACATGCTGAGTGTGTCACATTCTGTCCCAGTCAGCCCTCTACCCCCTGAATGCAGAGAGGGCACCTAGGGGGAAGTGGGTCCAGGGAAGCCATGTCACCTGAGGAAAGACTGCAGGGGCTGGCCTAGAAGTCTTCTCCAGACCCCACAGCTCTTGTCCTGGGCACATAAGGTAGTGAGTTCCCTGTCCCCAGAAATGTGCAAGCCTCACTCACCCGGAGACACTGACTCTGGTATCAATACCACCCACTTCCAACACACGTGCAAGCACGTGCACACACACACAACTGAGCCTCATCTAGGCTGGGCAGAGCAGCTTCCCAGGATGCAGCAGAGAGAGCAGTACCAGGAAGAGGTAGACACGGCAGCCAGTCTGAGGTTTCCTGGTTAATCCTTCAACCCAGCTTGATGGCTTTGTCACCACAACCCCAGAGCCACAAAGGTGAAACCAGAGCACAGCCCCAACCCCATTCACAGGCAGGAAACTGAAGCTTAGACAAAAGGGATTTACCAAGGTCAGCTGGCTCCAGGAAGTCTGCAGACCTGCGGTTGAGCCCAGGACACACCCACCCCTTACCCTGCCAGCCCCCAGCCTGGAGTCGCTATCCCTGGATATCAGAATGTACAGATCTCTGGCTGCTTCCCCAGGACCGTCTACACCCCTGGACTGGATTCTTACTACCCAGATGTGGAGATGGAATCTGTCTCTCACAGTTTCCACCCTTGCGGCACAGAGTTGAGAATCAGAAAAAACACCCCTTCAGTAAGATTTAATAACCACTACCTGCTGGAAACCTGTAGAAAGAACTATATATATCCCTATATATATAGCTGAGAGGTGGCAGGTGCTCCCTGGAGTTGGGCAATGACCCCTCGCACAACCGGCCCTGCCCCACCCCAATCCACAGGCACAAACAGAACCCAGGAGCGAGGCAAGCATGGCCCAAGGACACAGGGTCCCCCCAACCCCATCACAGCTCTGGCTCTACTCCAGAGCTGACCCCCCACCCCCACTCAGGGCTGCCAGATCCTCCAGGGCCTGTTTGTTCATGCTGCACTCTTTCCTCTTAATTCCAAGAAGCCACGGCTCTCTCAAGAGCTTCTTTGCACAAGTCAGGTGACTCCCCCCAGCCCTCCTTCACCCACCCGCATACCTCACTCAAACTCACGTAAACTCATCAGCCAAGAAACAGAGCCCCCCCCCAGCCCAGACCCAGTCGGATAAAGAACCCAGGGCTCTCCCCTTCTGTGGGATCCCTCTGCAGGATGCGCCCACACAAGTCTTGCCCCCTTCACCCCAAAGTGCAACTCACTCCCACGGCACGGGTACACAAACCGAGGCTCGGAGAGGAAGAGGAACTCCTCTAGAGTGCAGCAAGCATATGGCAGAGCTGAGAATGGGACTCAGGACTCCAGACACTCATGGGAGTGCCCTGACCTGAGCTTCCCCACCTATGATGTCCACCAGCTCAGAGAGGGTGAGTGGCGCCTCTGGGTCACACAGCACTGGGGCGCAACCAACTGCTCTCACTTCTGGGCTCACTCGACGCCCGGTCTGGTCGTCCAGCAGCACACTAAAACCAAGCTAAGATTCCCTGCTGTGACCCAGCTCCTCCTTCCCTCCCCCAGTGGACTGGGGGCGGGGCAGGGGGAGGGGAGGCTTTAAAGGCACAGGAACTGCTGCAGGTGGGATGTGGGCTGGCTCCTGGTCCCATCCCTGGGGCTGTGTGATCTGGGATCGCTGCAGGCTGCAGGTCTCTCTGAGCCCGGTGGGGTCTCAAACCCTGAATGAGAGACCTGAACTCTGAAAGCCTCGGTGGGGCTGAATGAGGCTGGGTTTCAGCGGGAGGCAGATTAGACCAAAGGTTCCCTGGGAGATGGGGCCACAGAGCTGGGCTGCAGCCAGATGCCCATGCCAGGAGGAGCTGGAGATGTAAGCATCTGAGGCCCCACAAGGTCTGAGGAGCCTAGATCACCTCTACAACCCCAAGGCAGGGGATGCTTCTCCTAACAGGCCCTCTCCCCAACTTTCAGGGCTATAGGCTGGGCTCTAGGAGCTGTTAATCCAAGGACCCTAGTCACCTGGACTGAACAGAGTCACGTGATCCAGGAGGGTCCTTCCTCAACCCCCAGTTTCAGGGGTCTGAGCAGACAGGCTGACCGAGGACCCCAGGCAACGGAAGCAGGGGGATGAGGCCCATCCGTCCATCATGCCCTCACCTGCTCTGCCCCGTTCAATGAGATGAGATAGGGTGGGTGCCCCCACAGGGCTGGCAGGTCGAAGCCTCTAAGCCCTCAGATCAAGGTCCACAAATGGTCTGCAGCCTGCCAGAATTGTCACTCTTAGCAAGGCTAAGAGTGGCAACACAGCACCCTCCATGGCCCATCAGGAAGGACAGGCAGAGACAACAACGAATTGTAGGGATGTGAGAATAAGGGATGGAGAGGCACTTAAGGCTACACTATGTGAGAAGTTGAAAGAACTAGAGATTTTTAACAGAGAAGGGGCATACATTTCATGTATTTGAAAGGAAATGACGCAGACTTCTCTTTGTTTTTTCCATGGGCAGATCTCAAAAGGGAAATTACAGGAAAGTGAACTTTTCAACAATCAGAGCTGCCCAAAAGTGGAACTGAGGCTTGCAGAGTGAGTAGCTCTCCCTCCCTGGAAGCATTCTGGCAGAGGTTGAGTGCCACCTGTGAGGGAGAGGAATAAGGGCTACACCATGGGGTCGAGGAAGGGCCAGAAGAGGAATGATTCAGTTTGGAGGCAGGAAAGGCTTGTCTGGGCTGGGCTGGGAGCTAAGGAAGAAGGGGGATGCAGATGCATAAGACCAGAAAATGCCTTCTAGGTAGGAACTCTGGGTGTGGAGCTGGTGTCAGCCCAAGATTCAGGGTGCAAACTGCAAATCCAGAAGAAGATTCAGGAGCTGCCATGAACCCTGCCTTGCCACATTTTGCTAACCACAGCTGCCCTGCTCCTTGGTGAAGATGCTATCCACAGAAGCAGGGTCAAGGATGCTTCCATGAGTCTGCCGTCAGCATCAGGACCCACTGCAGGTAAAATGGATGGGATTGCAGTGTGCTAGGGTGATGGTCTGTGTACCTGCACCCACACTCAGCATGCACCTTGCAGACAGTCTCTCCACACCAGCCCCACAGAGCCCCACCCACCCCCAGGCAGTCTCTGCACTAAACCCACTGACCCAGGACAGCCCTGCCCTGCGGCCTTACCTGGCTGTTTCACAGTGACTTCTGTGCGCCCAGAAACCTCCTCTGCCAGCTTGTACCAGGCGTAGTTGGGGCTCAGCAGCCACTTCTCCAAGTGGCAGTAGTAGCTGCCGCTGTCGCTGACCTCGGCTCTCTGGACGGTGAGGCTGAACAGGCCCCCCGACACATGCCTCTCAAACTGGAGCCTGGCTCTCAGGCCCTCCTCCTCCGCGTAAGTACCGTATTCGAAGGCGGAGTTGTGGGTAGTCTTCAGGATAAGCTTGCCGTTGGCATCTGAGGGCTTGTGGACGTACCAGAGCACCGCAAAGTGGGAGTTCTGGCTGGTCTGAGACTTGACTGAGCAGTTCAGCTGAATGGGCTTGTTTTCCACCAGGGTGAGGGTCCTCTTCGATTTGCTCACCTGCAGCTTTGTCACTGCAAAGGAAAGGGGAACACAGGAATCACCACAGACTCCCAGAAACGTGGCCCATCCACCTTGAGGTTCTGAGTCAGTTTTCCTCCAGCGCAGTTCCTGGGGGATTTAACACCGACTGCCTTCAGTGTGAGGAAGGCAGCACGGAGCCCAGGCCACCGCTAAATACCCTTCCCTGTCTCCTCCTTGCCATGTGCCTGGCTTAGGCCTTCACCATCTCTCCCCTATCCACTGCTTGCACAGCCCACCATCACAGGGCCTCTGAGGGTGATCCTGCTGAAGTACAAATCTAGCTATATCAGGTCTCTGCTTGAAAAGTTTAATGGCTCTGAACTACTTACGGGCTAGAGAGAAACAATTCCCTTTCACAGCACAAAGTCCCTTCAGGATCTGGCCTTCACCCAAGTGTCCTGACTCATCTCTCACGACTCACCCTCAGGCACCCTCCACAGGCGCACGCCCCTGGTGCAGTTTCCCTGAGTGCTGGCCTTTGCCCTTGCTGTCCTCTCTGCCAGTCTCCTTCTGCCACCTCCCACCCTCACCCTTCTCTCCACTTATCCCTCATTCCCATCCCCCTGGGCTCCATACCCTTCCTCAGCACCCTCTATATATCTTTGGGCTGTGTGTCCTCACATCTCTCTCCCATATCCTAGATGGTGAGCTCCCCCAGGGCAGGGATCAAGCTCTTTCCACTCAATCAACCAGTATTTACAGAGTGCCCACTCAGTTTCCCACAGGATGCTAAGTGCTGGGGATGCCCTGAAGAGTAAGCCAGAGCCCCAGCCCTCATGGGGCGGAAGGCCTAGCAGACATTCTTATCGCTGCACCCCCAGAGCCTAGCACAACACCTGGGCCAGGAAAGCATTTGATCAGTGTTTGCTGAAATAGGTGAATGAGTGGGTGAGCGAATGAGAGCACATTGGAGAAACACGGCAACAGGGAATTAGAGGATGCTGCGGGGGCGGGGAGAGGCGGCTTCCTCTAGGGGAGTGAGAGAGAAGGCTGAGAAGACAGTAAACCACGGGACAAGGCAAAGCCAACTGCAATCCTCCCTTCTCCTCACTGTCCCGCTCCAAAAACAGACAAGAGGGCAGCCTGTGGAGCGCCTCCCCAGCAGCTAATTAATGACGATGTTCACCTTGCCAGTGGCAAGAAGCCAAGGTCTAATGAAATCCATCTTAGGAAGGTGATTTGAGATCTCACCCACCCTATCATCATTAACCTTGGCTCTGCATTCCCCCACCCATGCCTCTGATGCTACTAAAAATGAAAAAAAAAAAAAAACAATTCTAAGTTCCTCTTAGGGAACTAATAGCACAAGCATTGTTCCACCTCCACCACTCTCTTCACACTTAGTTTTTCCGCCACAGGGACCAAACCACTTCCCAGCTGAGAAAGAAAGCAGGGGCAAGGTGCAGATTCCACCTAGGGACAGCAACCTAGGCCTCCTCCAACCGAGCTTGTGTGGAGGGCAGGGGCAGGGGCAGGGCAGGGATGCCTGGCCAGGCTCCAGCACTCTGCTGGTCAGACTCTTGTCTCTTTAGTCCAGCTCAACCCCAGGAACTGCATCCAGACCCAGGACCCAGCCCACTGGTCATGACCCTGGTCTGCCAGCTGGCTTAAGCTTGGTTTGGCAGCATCAAGGGTTGATTGAGTCCCATGCATCACAGAACCAAAACTTGTGAAAGCCACAGACTGCCACTTGGTCTCCCTGTAACACACAGACAAATGTTCTGAATGGATGGAAGGATTTAGCAAGCCAAGGTGTGGCAAAGTCCAATTCCCAATGCCATGACTGAGCAACACTGCGGAGCATCTCCCGGCGGTGAATCAGACATTCTCTCCAGGAAGACTTGTTGAATTCACAAACCCACAGACCTTCTCACGCCATCAAGAACACACCAGGCACCACTTAGAGAGAAATCCTGTGTGCCACGGCCCCACCCTCCCGGGTTCATCTTTTTTGTTAGCAAGTCCAATCTTCTGCCTTCTCCCTTCTTCAAATGCAGAAAGTCCTCTAGGGCACACTAGGAATCCAGGACAGGGTTTACCATTAAGCTCCCAAGCTCTGGAAGTTAGATTTGCGTTCACTTGCCAGTCGACTTTTCAGATTGGATTCCTATAATACTTGAAACAACCGGCTCCCTTTTCATTCTTTTCCAACCCAATTCACCGCATGCAAATGATATCTATATCAGTGCAAATGACACCACCTGAATTATCTGGTACTTGGCCAAAAAAACTGGGTTGTTCAGCATGGAGTAGAATGAGGTTTAAAATGTATTATTAATTGGGACTGGATTATTTTTGCAACTGTTACTAAGGAAACCTCAATTGCTACAGTAACTGCATATGTTAAACTGGAATCCTGTGAGTAAACTTCTATTCAGTCACATGGTCTGAGAACAAGAATTCAAGGAAGAGGAATGTTCCAAAGCATTTCCATTTTTTTTCCTTCCCGTGTCAAAATATTGTGAAGTGTTGAGAAGCTTGAAAGAGAGGCATTTTTTAAATTTGGTGCATGTCTGACAGGTGGGCAAGGGGTCAGCTCTTATTCTATGCTCTGGATTTCCTCCCACATCTCCAGGGCAGGTAGGACCTTTCCTGAGGCACAGGGGAGACTGGAATCTCCCCATATAATTAGGGAGCCCTCCCATGTCCTGCCAGAGCCCTGCCCTGGGTGGTGTACAGCTTGCGTGCACCACCTTCCTCCACAGAGCTAGGAGAGCCCTGCCCACTTAGAGACCACAGGTGTTTTCATCTGCAAAATAAGAACAATGTCTCTATCTCCATTAGGAGTTTTGTGCAGACTAAAAGCAATTGTCTATAAAAAGAGTTTAGCACAGAACCTGGTATATAACAAACACCCAGTGAATTTTAGCTATTTTCATTCCTTTTTGGTTTCTGTGCCTTGTCCCAAGTTCAAAGTTCAACACTTAGATTGGGAGTTGTCAAGCATAAGTGGTAATCTTCCTGCTCAAAGTGCTGTTCTCAGACCAGCAGCACTGGGAGCTTGTTAGAAATGCAGACTCTTAGGCCCCACCCCAGACCCAGTAAGTCAGAATCTGCACTTTAACAAGATCCCCAGGTGATTCACAAGTAGCTTCAAGCCTGAGAAACCCTGGACTTGGCGTGTGAGTGAACGGGCTTTGAGAGGCCATAAATGCAGACGTGAAAGAAAAGAGTGAGGCTTGGTTAACCCCCAACAGTGAATTGGCAGGAGGAAGAAAGAATCCAGCAAGAGACAGGAAGAGGGTCCGAGAGCTGCTCCTGCTCACGCCAGCAGCTGCCTTCACAGCAGCCCCCAGGGGCCAGGCCCTGCTTTGAGGGAGTGGCCCTTTCTTTCTGCAGCTGGAGAGTTTCCTTCCCAGGCTTGTGATTAAAACTTGGAAGATCTGTGTTTTGTATGGTAGGAGAGGCTGTTGCGTTTGTTACAAGCCAGGGTAGGGTGGTTTCAAGGTGAGACAACAGGAAGAGGGAAGAACTCCACAGCGGAGACCAGCAGCAGCTTTCTCAGCCAGCCTACCCTCCCTTCAGATTCCACTCTGTGCATGCTCTTCTCACTCAAAACTCATTTATTTCTTCAATAAAGGATTCCCTTATGCTCCACTATAGCTGTTACTGCTGCCTTACAACGAAGGTAATTTTTAAAGTCTTCTCTTTCTTACAAAATTCTAAGCATATGCAGGGCAGGGACTCTGACCCAATCATTGTTAAACTAATCAATGAATAGTTGAATAAATGTGGTTACTTTTTAAAAGGAGGGGCAATTCTGATTTTGATAGAAAAGAGAACATTTCAAAAGGTATGTGGCCTCTGAGCTAGGCCCTGAGAAACAAGTGGAGAAGGAGAGTGAAAGGGCACGCCAGAGAGAGGGGACAAGTGAAGAAAGATGACAACTACCCTGTGCACTCTATTCAAGGAGGAGCAAGTGCTCAGGTGTAGTGGATGAGGTTAGAAAGGTAAGCTTCAGCCACACTAGAAGGGGCCTGCAACTTGTACTTGATCCTGACCACCTGTGGCCCTCAGGGTGCATGCCATGGATCTGCAGATCAGCATCACCTGGGAATTTGCCAGCACCTGTTAAGTCAGAAAAACTGCGAGTAAGGCTCAGCAACCTGCAGGCTCATGAGCCCTCCAATTGATTCTGATGCACATTCAAGTTTGAGAAGCAACAGCTGTGCTGCTGAGGTGGTTGCCGGTAAGTCTGGAGAAAGCGGTTTCTGTGCAGTGGTGTGAGCAGCAGCCAGAGTGGCAGGTGCAAAGAGATGGGCACTGAGGGAGGAAGACACTGCTCTTTATTAAAGACAACAGACAGTAATGCTAGAGATAGAGGCGGCCAGTGTCTGCGGCAGGAGAGATGTTTCAAGTGGAGAGAAGCAAGTCAGATGAGAGACAAGGAAAGAATGCAGGGTGAGCTGCATGGGAAGCCAGTGGCACAGGTGCCTGCCAGTCAAACTGTTACTACCCCTGAGTCCCTCTGTCCTTAACACCCCTTGGCTCCCTGCTCTCTCCACATGACCATTCCCTATTTGGGCCCTCAATGATCTCCTTCTCAGGCTCTTATAATTGGCCTGCATGTGACACTCCCTCCCTCTCGGCCTAGCCACAGCCAGGGGATTTCCCTAAATGGCAAATGGGGCATGCTACTGCCCACAGCTGCCCACCCCACAGTCCATGACAGCAGTTCTCAATAAGGCAGCTAATTGCAAGCAGGTCTCTGGTTGCCATATTGATTTGGGGAGGGGTATATATTCAATAGAATAAAGCCATTAAAGATGTAAAATCATATATGGGACAACTCCATGCAACAAAACTCTGCCTCGTGTCCTGTGTGACTTTCAAATGACATTCATGTGGGCAAAAATTATGCCTCTGAGCCTAGAACCTACTTTCATTTTACTATAATCACAATACTTTTATTTTGCATGGTTTTAATATATGCCAGGTCAGTCAAGAGAGGATTTTCCTTTGTTTTGTTCAGAATTGTAGCAAGAGTTACTCAGGACTTCAGAAACCCTGTCAGGATGGCAGTCCTGCTTATGGTGCCAAGTCTGATACGGTGACTGTTAGTGTGCATTTAGGGACAGCGTTGACTGTGACTGTGCCTCCTAGCATAGCTGTCCTGAGCATTTACACATTGAAACACATTATTTTACTATGAACTACTTTATAAAAAAAAATACTTTCTTTATCCCACAACTAGGACAGTATAGCAAATTTTAAAGATATGATTAGGAATGTTATATTGTATATGAATTTCATTTCTGGGTAAAGGGAATATTATAAATTATTACAAAAATGGAGTATATGATCTGGGTATGAGCTAAAGTCCTAATTTCTGAGTTTAGGATGTTCTTATTTATTTAGCAAACTTTCATCTGGTCCTATGTGCTCAGCACTATTCTAAGCACTTTATAGATATTAACTATTTGGTCCTCACCAATCCTATGAAATAAATATTATTCCCAATTTTATAAAGACACTTGCCCAAGGTCACACAGCTGGCTTAGTGGTAGAGCTGGGATTCAAACCGAGGCCGTCTGGTCTGTCCTTGCTTTTAGCTATTACATATGCCCATCCTCACCCCATGCTCCCATGTACAAAAGGGACTTCTTGATCCCTGCCAGCTTGCCTGGGGGTGAACCCCTCCCAGACCCCATGCTTTAGTCATCTCAAGATAAGCATGCTGCTCCCACCCTCCATGACTATCTTTATTCACACTCTTCTCTGAGCCTGAAATGCTCCACTTCTCCTTCCCAACCTCCCACCCTCACCCCTACCCCATTCTCTCCTCACGCCCCCTGCCCCCTGCCCCGTGTTCATGCCCTGTGCTGGCTCTGCCTCCACACCTGTAATGCTTTTCTGCTCTCCTCTGTCCCTAGGCCTCCTGCCTCCCACAGAGCCCGCAAGGCAGGAATGTGACACACCCATCTCAGCAGCCTCACCAGCATGGCAACCTGGCACTTAGTAGGTGCTCAATGCATGCAGAGAGACAGGGAGGGAGGGGCAAGGGGAAAGCAGCAAGAGTCTGCAGGTGGAAATAGCTAATGAAGGTTACCCAGATGTGCCCTACCCTGCCTTACCTGTCTGCAGGCAGGGCAGTGACCCTGGCTCGTTGATGCCAATAGCAAGTGCCCCGGTGTTACCATGACAACAGGCCTGAGGCATCTGGGAGGGGCTGGGCTCTCATCTTAGGGCTCTTGCACTCATGCCCATTCTATCTTGGCACAGACAACAGGCAGAAGCCACCTGGGATGGAAGAAGGAGAACCCCAGACTCCCCTGAAAGAAGGCAGAGGCCAGTCCTCTGAGGGATGGGGCAGTCATCCCTCAGAATGTGAAAGGAGAGCCAGTGTTCACATGCTCTGGACTCATGGAAGTCAAAGAAAAGCCCTCTGCTATCCCAATCTGCCAGGTCAGCAATAAGAAATAGAAGAAAACCGATTTGGCAACATCCAGAGGGTATTAAATATTCATCCTGAGTGCCCATCAGTAAAATCCCAGCAGAATACACCCTCTGACAAGTCAGCTTTCCACCACTGGAGGCTGTCCTCATGGGAGCTTGTTTATGGCTTTGTCAATTTTAATAGCCAAACCAAGATATTGTCGTAAACATTTGAAAAATGAGTGCTGACATTTCCCTTACTGCTTCTGTATTTAGGGATGTGTAATTGGAGGGCGTTTTGAGCTAAAGAAAATCAGAAGGAAGCAAGGCAATTATGCTTTACAATTAAAAGAGAAAACTGATCAAGAGCTAACAATCAAATATGTGAACTGGCTGAAAGTCTTGCCTAAGCACCCCTTGAGGGGTCACACTATGTGATCAATGGGGATCAGACGAAGCTAGATCAATGGCAATATGACAGTGATGGCATTCCTTGAAGATTCTGTTGGGGATGTGCATACACAACAGGAAGCACACACAGGGCATGGTCAAATAACAGATCCACAAGTCAACTGTGCCATCCAACCAGAGATTCTGATGAATACTGATATGGGGGCAGGATCAGCAGGGACGAGTCTGGGGCACAGACCACAAAGAAGCTTGCTGTGATAAATGATATCACAGCAGTGGAAGGCTGATGGTAAATGGACCAGCATGAGTGAGTCAACAGTCCCTGGGTTCCTATTTGATTCTGATGGAATACGAATATTTAACACAATATTCTTTAAAACGGGGGTAGCAGGGGACACTTCTATGGAAGACACCAGAGCAGGGCTAAGAATCTATGTTTTGAGGGGCAAGGTACGCAGGGAGAGCAAAAGAAGAGAGGATAGCGCTGGTATCCCCAGGTCTTAGAGCCACCTTGTGGCAGAAGCTGGAAGAATCAGGAGTTAAAAGAGGCACAAGATAAAACTTCTACACCATCAGCAAACTGTGTCTTGAGGAACCTCTACCAGTGTCTTATGACCCCAACTTCCAAAAAACAAATTTAAGGATTTGCTAAAGGGGATTAGGAAATCAGGAGTGGTTAACCAGAGAGAGGAAACTTTAAATACAAGCATACGGTACCAAAGAAGATTCCTGAGAAGAAAAGCACTTGTCTAGAACATATAATAATAAAATTAGGGACTTGGACTCTGGAGCCAAACTGCCTGTCTGGACTTGAATCCTGGCTCTGCCACTTACTATGGCACACTGGGCAATTTATGTAACTTCTGTGTCAGTGTCCTCATCTGTGAAGTTGGGTAAAACGGTCCCCCTCACAGCACTGCATGGATTAAGAAACAAGGAACTAAGTTATTATGTGTAAAGCATTCCCAGTGGTTTACAAGAAATGCTCAGTGAATATCAGCTGCTATTGTTGTTACTACCAGTAACGCTAGTGCCATAACTCCTCCACATCATCAATCTACAAGGAGAAAATTCTTCTGTAAAGGACAGCATTAACTGAATGCAGAAAGAAGAATCTCTGATTGCATAGCCTTTAAAAAGGTCAAAGTCTCCCTACCGCAATTACTTTTAAACAAGGCACACCTGGATTCAAATCCCAACTTCCCCCACTCACTAGGTGTTTAATTTGAGGAACTGAGAACCTCTCAGAGCCTCTGTTACTTCATTTATAAAATGGGAAAGCAATATGTTCCTCCCAGGGTTGCAGTGAAGATTAAGTGAGATAATATACACCAAGTGTCCAACAGTCTCCAGCACACAGTCAGCTCTCATGTATTTTTCCACTTCTATTTCCCCAAAATCAATGCACCAGCACCAAAGTATACAGGAAAGAGTAAAAACTCTTATGAAGCTCTCTGGAAAATATTAAGTGCTAAATGCATAAATATTTAATAGAGGAGAGACAGTAACACTTAAGGGGATGCACTCTCCTGGTGCCTCAGCTGTCCTCTGGGAGTCCTGCATGGCCTCAAGCACCCACCTTTGCTCTTCCTAGCCTCCAAAGGGCCATAAAAGTATATTACTGTGCACCTTTAAGTAGAGGCCTCATAACAGCCCAAGTACAGTGATACTCATAAGTCTCCTCTGCCAACCACTGTTCATTCTCATTTTACAGTGAAAACACAACAGAAACCAACTCGAGACACCCAAGACACAAAGACAACCTCAGAGCAGATCTGGGGTCTCCCAACCCTCCAGCTACTTTACCCAGGAGGCAATTATGGTATAAAGGAAAATGTTTGCTCTATGGAAGTCAGAGATACCTGGGCTCCAATCTCAGTTCAAATCTCAGTTTTGCCCCTTAACCAGCTGGCTTGCCTCCATCAAGATTCCTGACCACTTTGAGCCTTGGTTTCCTCATTAGCAAAATAGGGATACAAACACCTACATTATTAGGTTGTTGGATAAATTTAAAAAAGAAAACATGAGTAAAGCACTAAGCACAAACCTGGCATCCAAGAGGTACTTCATACATATTTTTCCCTGTCTGCCTTTAGTAACACCATAAATTAATCCAAATAATTAGAACCTTCAATGAACTCATTCTGTATTCTTCCCTTAGGCACTCCAGTCTTAGATTCCAAGTAGTACCAGAAACAGGCAAATACTAGGGATGGATTCAAAAAGGCAATGTCAGACAAGGTCTTGAGGTCAGCATCTCCTCTACCTTCTACAGCTGCAGAACCATGTGATGGGCAATGCTGCTCAGAAAACTGACTTTGAGAGCCAGAGGGGGCCAAAAAAGGTGCAATTACAATCCTAATGTCCCACTCAATAACGCAGGCAAGTAGGTACGTCGACATTTTCCACAACAAGGGTTCACATAAAATGGGGTCTCTGCTTAACCTTCCACTAACCTGAAAATCCACTTAAGTAAAACAGCCTCTTCTCTGGGCCTCTTGTCAGTCAAAGTTTAGGCTCTCGTTGGCCAAGGGAACAGTCTCATCATTTATACAACTCACTTGTTCCAAATCTGGTACAGAACAGAACTCTGTTATGGGGTTGGAAGAGGTGAAGGAGAAACCCAAAGGTTACCATTATTTAACCTCATGTTGATGAAAACAACACTGTGGCCACCTAAAGTAGTCGGGAAGACCAGGTCAGGCCCTAACCATGGCTGTTAGTGGACAGAAAAATCCCTTTGGCAAGACGTTCCAACCATCTTTGCAAAGTCAAACCCTTGCCCTTGCCTGCACAGGTATCTGTCCTAGCCGAGGCATAGGCTGGGTGAGGGAAGGAACACAGGAGCCTACCGCCTGGGCTCCACCCTCCACCAGCTTCTAACCTGGCAGGAGACAAGGACAGATGGAGGAAAACCATAAGAGCTGCATGTACTTAACTCCTCCCGCATGTCAGCGGAAGAGCCTGATGAAGGTGAGAGTGTTTGCAGAAAGCCCTACTGACTAATGCTCTCCAAATTAATCCATCCTGATGATCCGCTTTGAGACAGACTCAGCCTCCATAGAGAAAGGAGCTCAAATTCAGGGCCCATACAACTGGACAGGGCCTGGGTGCAGGCAACATTGTGGGAGAAAGACAACCGGAGTTCAAATCCTGTCTCCACCATTCACTAGGTACATGACCTTAAGCTAGTCACTTAAATCTTTCCTGGGGTTGTTGTGCAATTCTAATAGAATAACTGACCTTCAGCACCTCATGCAAAGAAGATGCTCAATAGGTGCCTATTACCCTCCCTCTTTACTCAGAATTTCCTTGTCTATGAACAGGAGACAATGATATCACTTCCCCATAATTGTATGAGGATTACAGGAGATGAGGTTAAGTAAAGAAAAGGGCTTTCTTTAAAACAATTGGCCTGTGCATTTCACAAATGTCCATGTCTACAGACACACACATACACACACACACACACACACACACACGCAAACACACAGGTTAGGGAATTGTTCTAGATTAAAGGAGTCTAAAGAGACAGGGTAACAAATGTGATGTGTGATCCCTGGTTGGATCCTAATCTGAAAGGGAAAAATAAAGGGCATGATTGGGACAACTGGGGAAATGTAGGTGATAGAACTACACTAACGTAAAACCCCAAGGGTGTGATAATGGTGCAGTGGGTGGGTAGGTTCTTAGGAGTTACATGCTGAAGTACTTAGGGAGAAGTGTCCCAATGTCCACAGCTTTGCCTCCAATGGCTCAAAAACAACAACAAACATACACACAGAGGAAGAAAACAAATGCCGTCAGACAACAACTGGCTATCAAGGAAAGGAAATACAAGTGTCCACTGCATGATTCTTAAAACTTCCTATTGATTTGCAATGTCTCTAAATGAAGAGCTGGGAAAGGGGGAAGTGATGCTAAGGGCTCCATGCACACTTTTCTTTTTCCCTCACGTCTGCTCAGGCAGCATGGGCACATTGCCCACAGGTCCTCAGCACTCACCTGGCTGCAGCAGCCTGATCACCAGCAGGCTGGAGGTCCTCTCTGCCAGTTGTGTCCAGGTGTTGTTGTAGTTCTTCCGCCACAGCTCTGCCACACACTGGTACTTGCCTGCTTCCGTGTCACTGGCTCGGCTGATGCTTAGGCGGACGTTGTTGCTGGGCTCAGCCTTCTCGGTGGCAGTTCGGGTTTGGAAGCTGGAGGACCTGTTCCCCCACTGGACCCCTCCGTCCCGGGTGAAGGTCACCAAGTCATGGAACTCCACCGTGCCCACCGGCTGGAACCACCATGTCACTGACACGGGGACCTGGGCAGGGTAGTGGGGTTTGATGATACACTGCAAGTCAAAGGAGTCGCTGTAGGTCACCCCCGGTGCCCGGGAGATGGCTGTGACTGCGAAGCCCATTTCTGGAGAGAGAGCAGAGAGATTCAACCAGAGGAGGCATGTGGCTTTCTCAGGGCAGTATGACATCAGCAATGGGGCAGCTGGCAAAGCAAGCAGTGTGGAGCAGAGGCTCTCGGGGCCCCTTTTGGGTTCTCAGGCTAGTGTTGCTTTTACTATCCTGCTGAAGCCCAGTCCAAGAGTTTCCAAGACTCCAAAGAAAGGCCCACCGCAATTCCCCCTGAACAGCACTAGCCTAACCCTTCCCAATGAGATCCTCGTGCATTTGCTCCTCCCCTGGAATTAGACATCACAATCCTCTCAGGGACTGATTGCATGTAGGCAGGGTTGCTCCTAGAAATATTGAGATTCCATGAGAAAACAGGAAAAGAAAACCCCAAAGCCAATTTCCTCCATTGCACAGGAGGAAAACACAACCACACAGCCCCAACACCTCTTTTCCTGGTCCCTTAGTGCACTGGTGCCGAGAAGGGAAGCAGATGGAGTCGGCCTCCAGTCTCTTTCTCACGGCCCTCATGAAATCCAAGAACAGAGCAGGTGGGGACCTCCAGTGGGGTGGGACAATTGTCCTAAATGCAGGGTTCTGCAGTCTCAGTGGCTGTGGGTCTCTCAATATTCCTTATTGAATGGGCAGCACTGCTAAGCTCTAATACTGACTCCTCAATATGAGTACCTCAGAGTTCCTTCAGCCGGGAAATACTGTTTAATATTCATACATTGATCACAATCATAAAGCTAACAGTAGCCAGTATTTATTGAGCACTATCTAGGTGCAAGCATGGTGCCAACTGCTTTGCTCTCATCATGCTCCACTGAATCCCCAAAACAACCTTGTAGAACAGGCAGGCTTGTCATCTCTTCCTGCAGATGTAGAAACTGATGCAGAGAGAGGTTAGATAAATTGCTCAATATCAAGCATTTGGTAAGTCAATGACAGAGTTAGTCTCCAACCACATGTAACTGATTCCAGGGGCCTTTTTAGGTTACTTTACCCATGGAAAGCATAACACGGTGGTTAAAGGTCCAGACTCTGGAGCCAGCAGCCAAGCCTTTGATACTTCCCAGCTAAGTGACATTAAAGTTACTTAACTTCTCTCTGCCTCTGTTTTCCAATCTGTAAAATGAGTCTCTGTGAAGATTAAATAAATCAGTGTTTATAAACATTACAAATAGTACCTGGCACATGAGATATACTATATTTTGTTAAATATTTTGTTAAAAAATGAAATAGAAATTTAAAAAAAGTACTTTAAACACTGTAATGTGAAAGACTGGACACAGGATGAATCTTTTGGCTTTCTATGGGGAGGTTAAGTTGGCAAATAGGTAGGTACAATTTGCTGAAAACTCTGGACCTTTGATTTGGATTTCATGGGCTATCTCTATATACCCTTTAAAAAAGTTTATGACACGGAGGCCCATCCTTAAACATGAAGCATCTCTGACAGTCACTGTGCATCTGTGTGTAGTAGGTGTTGCATGAGGGTGGTGTAGGACAGAACCTCAGGGACAGGACCCACACCAGGTGCTCCTGGCCTCACACCTGAAGGGGAGAGAGCTTCCCCAAGCAAATGACTTTGTCTAGTCCTGACACAGACACATGCCACAGTCACAGAGCACCCAAGCTGCTCTAACTGAACAGCTATAATGGCCCATTGTACATTTGGGACCCGCATCTAATTATACTGATATGAAAATTCATGTGTGTCATTGTTAACTTTAGACTGAAAAGACAACATCAATTAATCTAGAGTGCCCTCCCATTCTTCCTTGTTTAGTCCTTTGGGCCACCTGATTATGGCTGTAACCAGAGGTATCTCAGTGGTGGAGATCAGGTGAACAGTGCTGGCCTCCAGATCCCAGGGCAGAGCCCCTCAGTGCCCCTGGCTGTGAGAACCACCAGACATATGGTGAGTAAGAAAAAACTCAGGGGATAACCTGATACCATAAATTACTTCTAGAGAAACAATCCTCACTAACTCTAATCACTCATTGGACATTCCTAACCTTCCAGGATGGTTAAAAAAAAAAAAAAAAACCAGTACTGGACATTCAAAAGTTGTCCCCCAAGTTCCATCTCACTGGGTCCACATAGTTGCTGAGTATGGACACAGGAACTGAGCTTATCAGGAAACGCAATCACTGGAGGAAGTTTCTAAGACAGAAATCTGAGCCATATAATTACTGCAAAAAGCAGGTCAATCTTTAGGATTAAGCTTTAGAAAACAAATGTAATTCTAATCTCAAAGGGGTAAGAAAATGGAGGACTCTGTCAAGGACAAAAACCACTCGGGGCTGCCGTCTTTACTGGAAGTATCCAAAAGCACCACCATCCCGACCTGCAAGGAAGGTGGTGACACAGTCCCAGGGAGTGGGACATAAAGTTGCTGAGGACAACCGATGTCTCCTGATAAACAGGAAGACCTGACATAACAAATTTCTTTCCCAGCAAAGTCACAGACTGGTCATTTAAAATCTAATATACTGTTTATATCCAGGCAGATAAATGTTGATAGAAGCCTCTTTACCCCAGTGAGAAGCAAATCTAATCTTCCTTGGTTTTAGCAAATCTCAAGGTATCTTTTCATTCCATGCTAATGAGGGAATAGCTTTGTTAGGTATGGGCCCCATCAGGTAGTAGAAACTTCTAGCCTTAGGCAAAGTATTTAATGTGTCTCAGTCTCAGTTTCCTCCATAAAATGAAAGTGTCTGTCACTTGGCTAGGTGGGGATTCAATGGGACAACTAAGCTTAAGTGTTAAGGATTAGCCAGGAACATAGTAAATGCTAAATAAATGACAACAGATAATTTTATACCCTTCTCTGCTCTCTTTCAGGAAGGCTGGCCCCTGAGGAGCAGGGCAGGAAAGACATGCCACACAGTGCTCAGCCACTCTGCTCTCTTTAAGGCCAGGCTGGCAGTGGCCATGCTCCTCCACCTGGGGCCACCACTATGGCTGGGTGGCTTCACTAACCTGGATGGAGTTCTGATAACATCACTCTCTCCCAGCCAGACGAGGAGTAGTCACAGCTTCCAGCTATTGCTATCCCTCAGGAGCCCCATCATCCACTGTGGGTCCCTTAGTCCTTGCTAGCACTATCTTAATTAATTAAACCCTTATAAGAAACAAAATAGATATAAAGGAAAGTACTTCAAACTGTATAGGTAAAAGACTGGCCATAGTTTCCTGCTAGAACTCTGACAGACAAAAGTCAGGATAAGGTGTTTGACACTGAAGCTGTCTCCATACCAGACCCTCTGCCAGTCCCACCGCTCACTCACCAAGAGCTATGATGGAGATGGGAGTGCTGGCCCGGCGCTCCCCAACAATCTGCCACTCGCCATCCACCACCCGCACCCATTCAGTCACATGGCATTCATACTGGCCCTTGTCCTCCTTCCTGCTGTTGAAGATGCCCAGGCTGAATGAGTTGGGCTGCACCTGCTCCATCTGGACGCTCCCAAAGCTGCTGCGCTCCCAGTAGGACGAGCCTGGCTGCACGGTGCCATCCCGGTCTAGCCACATGATATTGCTGCGGCGGTTCTGCCTGTCCACAAGCTGCCAGATGACAGAGAAGCGACCCTGCAGCCTGCCTGCCATGCGGACGCTGCAGGAGAAGCGCAGGTCCTTGCCCTCAAGGATGACGCTGGCATTGCTGGCCACCTCCACGGAGATGCTGCTCTCTAGGAAGAGGGAGAGAGAAACACCCTGGAGGCTTTATGGTCTCCACAGCGCCCTCCCCACAGAGGAAACAGGAGGAGGGGTGCAAATGGAATCATATTCAGGTACGGTGAGCCTCAGAGGGTCAAAAACACTCTGACCCTAGCTGATGTAAGCCCTGGCTGGTTCTGGGCATTGCTCCCTGTGGTTTTAGATCTGATAATCTAGGATGTTCTTTGCTGTGTGCAGAGAACTGTGATAACGAGGTTCTAAGACCTGAGCCTGAATAAGAACCTAAGAAATACAACATAGTGGCATGATGATTAGGGCATAAAACAATTTATTGGGTAATCTATTCAGCTGGAGTTCAGGGTTTTTCAAGTTGAATTTTCAGCAAGAAGAGTAACTCCAAAATCCTACTTCACTTCCCTCTTCCTACCATTCGATACTACAGCAGTCAAATAAAAGCTGAACATCCATAATGTGCCATTTGAGTCCTTCAGGACAATTTAGGAAATATGAAAAAAAAAACTGACAGTAAGTATTTGGATGATAACGTGTGCTTAAGTGTGGGTAATAAGGGAGCACAGATGGTCTAGTTTCGCAGAGTGCATGAGGAGCAGGCTTTCATTCTTTCATTAACACACAGGAAGAAAACAAAGCCAGCAGCTCGTCATCCACCACTCTCCCGCCTGTCCAGTCAGCCCTGGGGCTCCTTTGCTCTCTTTCTAGAAACATTCGGCCAATCAAAAGTTTGGGATAAGGATTCCACTCCCTTCTCTGTCTCATCTAGCCTCTGCTGCTCACTTAACTATCTGAATTCACTCAATCAAATTATTTAAACTCGACATGCCTCAGCCTCTTCTTCTGTAAGACAGGTAGAGAGCCACCTTTAATTGTAGAATTCTTTAAATATTAAAAAGTAAATGAGATGATGCGTATAGATTCACCTAACACATAGTAGGTTTTCAAAAACTGGTCATCATGATCATGATTAATTTTACTATTCCACATAACTCTTTGTTTTTATAAACATCACAGATAGCCTAATATGTTTTAATTATGCCTGTAGTATTTTGTATAATTATCTATATTGAGTTCAGAAGGTCTGTAAGTATTAAAGAACACAAAGTAACTAATCTGGCTCCAATTTTGGGGTACCACCCACATTAAATACATGCAATAATTTAAACCAATTAATTAAATCAAATCCCAGATTTTAAGACGCACACCCAATTACCAAGAGAAAACACACACATACACATAACAATGCATTTGAATCAAATCTTTTCTCTCCTTTATTTCCCCAACAAGCAGAAACAAAGACGAGCACTGAGCCTCAAAATGTAGCTCTTATTATAGTGAGGATGCCTGCTAGCCATTCTGGATGTGCTTGTTTTATGTGAAAAATAAAAGGTCTGGATGGGGCAGGGAATAGCAATTTTCCCAGGAGGGCAACCTCCCCCAGGAGTCATACCAGGATGATTCATAGAGATAATCAGGCTCCTGAACAGTCACCATCTATAGCACTAATGGTTAAGGGGATGCATTTGGAGACTTCCTAACTCTGTAATCCTGTGGTTCTTCCTTAACCTACCAAAGCTCCAATTTCTCATGTGAAAAATTGAGATACTAATAGTGCCTACTTCTTAGGGCATGACATTGACAGGATTAGATGAGGTAATTATTTTTCATCATCATTAATAACAACAATATTCCTCTTTAGATTAAAGACTCATCCCCACTGTTACCAATTCAAAATAAGGGATTAAAAGGGCAACTGCAGCATCAAGGAAGAAAATCCTTTCACTTGTCTTAAGTAGGAGAATGACTTGCAGGACCTTACTCTCATCCCCTACTGTCATCCCAGTGGACTCTTACGCAAGTCCTAGCTCATTTATTGAAAGGGCTACTGTTTGGTGGTGCTCTGTTGCTTGAGCAAGCCTGGAAACCCACATAGTTAGAATGTGGGGCTACAAGAAGAAATGCTATTTTATTACAGCAGCTGAGGCAAAGGCAACTACAGACCTGGTGCCTCACTGCCCACTAACACTATTTACAAGAATCTCCAGGCCTGAGAAAAGGCAGCCGACAATTTTAAACTCTCTGGATTAAGTGAAAACTAGGACAGAACTAATAAAAATCTGAGTACACATTCGCAAATGAAATTTCAAATCAGGAAGTTGATGGTGTAGCACAGGCTAAGCGCAGGGCGGTGGGTGTGGAGTTAGAAGCAAATATTTCCTAATGCAATGCAAGCTCAACCACTAACTGAACAATCAGCTCTGTCACTTCCTGTGTGGTGCTCTGATTTCTTCATTCATTCGATGGATATCATATTGGCCTCTACGAGGATTTGAGAGGTGGGAGCGGAGAAGATGATATATGCAGAAGCACTTTGGTCTCTTAGGAGGAAAAGCGCCATTAAAATCCAAGGCATTATCACCATTATCGATGTGATTGTTGTTGTTCTTCAGCCGACTTACACAAGTGGCCTTGGGACAGGATCTGGTGGTGCTGGGGGATTTTAACTACCCAGTTATCTGCTGGAAAAGCAATATAGCAGGCCACAGATAATCAAACCAGTTCTCAGAAGGGGTTGGGGGAAATCTTAGCACAAAAAATATAGGAAGTAAACAGCGTGGCTGCCCTTCACTTGATCCTTAGAAAACAATGAGGAATTAGTTGCAGATTTAAAAGTAGAGAGTCCGTGGTTAAGGCAAGCACAGACTGACAGGAAAATAGTAAAGACAGTGGGCATTCAATTCAATAATTTCAGTTGTACGGTATTCAGCGAGCACCTACTCTATGCAAAGCACCATGCTAGGCATTGCAGGGCGGAAAAGGCTAAGAAACAAAAGAATTTCAAGATAATTAGGTGGAGCGGGCGGGCTGCTGAGGACGCACCGCCTGCGCCTCCCTCCCTGCGTGCCTCACCCCGGGCGGCCCGGGGCTGCCGCGGTGCGAGGGTGCCGGGCCCTGCCTTGCCGGCCACGGGGGAAGGGGGCGCCATGGGGCGCTGCCGGCCCTTCCCCGGGGCGCCGCGGCAGCGCTGGTGGCGGCGGCAGCAGCAGCAGCAGTGGCAGCGGCAGCGGTGGTGGCCCGGTAGCGGCGGCGGCTAGGGCGCGGGGCGCGCTGCCATGGGCCTGGCCGGGCTGCAGGCAGGAAGATGTCCAAGCCCCGCGCGGTGGAGGCGGCGGCGGCGGCGGCGGCGGCGGCGGTGGCGGCGGCAGCGACGGCTCCGGGCCCGGAGATGGTGGAGCGGAGGGGCCCGGGGAGGTCCCGCACCGACGGGATAACGTATTTACCGGGCAGTCAAAGATCTATTCCTACATGAGCCCGAACAAATGCTCTGGAATGCGTTTCCCCCTTCAGGAAGAGAACTCAGTTACACACCACCAAGTCAAATGCCAGGGGAAACCATTAGCCGGAATCTACAGGAAACGAGAAGAGAAAAGAAATGCTGGGAACGCAGTACGGAGCGCCATGAAGTCCGAGGAACAGAAGATCAAAGACGCCAGAAGAGGTCCCCTGGTACCTTTTCCAAACCAAAAATCTGAAGCAGCAGAACCTCCAAAAACTCCACCCTCATCTTGTGATTCCACCAATGCAGCCATCGCCAAGCAAGCCCTGAAAAAGCCCATCAAGGGCAAACAGGCCCCCCAAAAAAAAGCTCAAGGAAAAACGCAACAGAATCGCAAACTTACGGATTTCTACCCTGTCCGAAGGAGCTCCAGGAAGAGCAAAGCCGAGCTGCAGTCTGAAGAAAGGAAAAGAATAGATGAATTGATTGAAAGTGGGAAGGAAGAAGGAATGAAGATTGACCTCATCGATGGCAAAGGCAGGGGTGTGATTGCCACCAAGCAGTTCTCCCGGGGTGACTTTGTGGTGGAATACCACGGGGACCTCATCGAGATCACCGACGCCAAGAAACGGGAGGCTCTGTACGCACAGGACCCTTCCATGGGCTGCTACATGTACTATTTTCAGTATCTGAGCAAAACCTACTGCGTGGATGCAACTAGAGAGACAAATTGCCTAGGAAGACCGATCAATCACAGCAAATGTGGGAACTGCCAAACCAAACTGCACGACATCGACGGCGTACCTCACCTCACCCTCATCGCCTCCCAAGACATGGCGGCTGGGGAGGAGCTCCTGTATGACTATGGGGACCGCAGCAAGGCTTCCATTGAAGCCCACCCGTGGCTGAAGCATTAACCGGTGGGCCCCGCGCCCTCCCCGCCCCACTTTCCCTTCTTCAAAGGACAAAGTGCCCTCAAAGGGAATTGAATTTTTTTTTACACACTTAATCTTAGCGGATTACTTCAGATGTTTTTAAAAAGTATATTAAGATGCCTTTTCACTGTAGTATTTAAATATCTGTTACAGGTTTCCAAGGTGGACTTGAACAGATGGCCTTATATTACCAAAACTTTTATATTCTAGTTGTTTTTGTACTTTCTTTTGCATACAAGCCGAACGTTTGTGCTTCCCGTGCATGCAGTCAAAGACTCAGCACAGGTTTTAGAGGAAATAGTCAAACATGAACTAGGAAGCTAGGTGAGTCTCCTTTCTCCAGTGGAAGAGCCAGGACCTTCCCCCTGCACCCCCGACATCCAGGGACGGGGTGTGAGGAAGACGCTGCCTCCCAATGGCCTGGACGGGATGTTTCCAAGCTCTTGTTCTCCTAACGTCTCGACAGGCGCTCACTGAAGTGTATGAATATTTTTTAAAAAGGTTTTTGCAGTAAGCTAGTCTTCCCCTCTGTTTTCTCGAAAGCTTACTGAGCCCTTGGCCCCAAGCACGGGCCGGGCATAGATTTCCTCTTCCACAAGCTGCCGCTTTTCTGGGCACCTTGAAGCATCAGGGCGTGAAATCAAACTAGATGTGGGCAGGGAGAGTGTTGCTTACCTGCCCTGCTGGGGCAGGGTTTCCTGAAACTAGGTTAATTCTTTATAGAAATGTGAACACTGAATTTATTTTAAAAATAATAATAAAAATTAAAAATAATTTTTAAAAAAACCACAGAAAACAACTTACATGTATACAGGTCTTGAAGTGAGTGAAGTGGCTGCTTTTTTTTTTTTTTTTGCTTTCTTTGGCTTTTTGTAGAAGAGATTGAGAATGGTACTCTAATCAAAAATAAAGTTTTGTAGTGGAACCAGAGATTACTTATCTGACATCCACCCCCATTCCCCCTCATCCTGCTGGGGTTGAAAGTTCCAGACCTGCTGTCGAGGCCTTGTGTTTGTCAGATACCCAGTGTCCTCCTGCAAGGATGCAACTGAGCTGAGGTGTGAGCCTAGGAGCCCAGGACCCCTGACCCCAGCCGCTGCTGCCAGCCTCAGAAAGGCACCCAGGTGTGCAGGGGAGCACACAGGGCCCGGCAGCCCCCAGGAATCAAGGATAGGGCTAAGGTTTTCACCTTAACAGTGAAGGCAGGAGGAATAGGTGGCTGCTTCCTCCCGCCCTTCACAGAACTGATTCTCACACACTGTCCCTTCAGTCCAGGGGGCCGGGGCTCAGGAGCCATGACCTGGTGTCTCCTGCCCACCCTGGTCCCAGGTAAATGTGAATGGAGACAGGTATGAGAGCCTGTTCTCATCTTTGATTTTCCCCCCAACCCCACCTCGGGCCTTACGACGGTGTTACCTAAGAAAGTCTTCCCTCCCACCCCCTCCCCCATGCTAGCCTGGTCAGTGGTCAGCAAATTGGAAGAGGATCCGACGGGAGTATAAATGTGAGACACAATGTCTTGATTATACCTGTTTGTGGTTTAGCTTTGTATTTAAACAAGGAAATAAACTTGAAAATTATTTGTCATCATAAAAATGAAACAAATTAAAATATGTATTGCCAGGAAAAAAAAAGATAATTAGGTATGTGTGTGCATGGTTTTTAACAAAATAATAATAAGCATAAAAGAAAATAATCCAGTTGATGAGAAAAGAAGAAAAGACTGACAAGAGGACCCCTATGGCTACTTTTTACTTCACACTTGAAGAGAAATATTTTAAATATTAAAACATATAAATAAAAAGTAAAGGAAATTATTACAAGGCTCAGAGAAAGAATAGTTTTAGCAGCTGAGAAAAGGTTAAAGGTTAGTCTTAAATCTTTACCACTTGTTTAAAATCAGAGCATCATAGGTTTTTATTCTCTTTACTAAAAACAGAACTATGGGAGAATGAGATTAATAAGAATATCTTGATACTATGAATGTTTAAACACAACACAAGCAAACACCGGTAGTTTCTGGAATCCCTAGCAATGGCCACTACCCACCCACACAAGGCCAGTCTACATGAAGGCTGGGAGCCCACTGAGGCAGCCTCAGAAATCAGCTAAGCTTAAAAGGCTATGCTCCAGGAAGATGTGAGAGGTCCCATCCACTGACTTTTAGAAACACAATTTCAACAGGGAAAAGCCATTTAGGGAAATGCCAGCCTTTATACCTGAAAAACCCAGATGGCAAATCCTTAATAATGCACTTTATGATTTAAAATCCTCCCATAAAAGACCAGCTCTCCTTAAGTGAGATTTCAAGGCAGGCATCTATCTACCCACTTCTTCTGGGACTTGATTCCCACACAAGAGCAAACAGCTTTCTGGGATTCCTGGTTTCCCTCCAAGCTGAGCTGGCACTGCTTGTGTATGCACAGGGCTGCTAGCAATCAGATAGGCCTATGCCCAGCCCTATCTGGACACCCTGATCCTGGACACCCCTGATCCTGATCCTCTGCTATGGGGAGACTGCTAAATGTAGGCAGGTGGGCTACAACAGGGAAGAGAGGCTCAACGGTTTTTCCCCCAGCTCTGCATTAACCTCGAGGGTTCCATCTGTCTCCCCTCACCCTCACCACACTATTCTCTCTCCCCCTACCTCTCCTAAATGATGCTGAGCCAAAGGAGAAGAAAGCAGCACATCTCTCTACTTACCGAGGGGGAGGACTATGATGGGGATGTTCTTGGGACGCTTGCTCTCCTTATCAATGAATTCCCCCGTCACGGTTTTCTCTCGCTCAGTCACCCGGCAGTTGTATTTCCCTCTATCTTCCTGGCGGAGGTGGTAGATCTTCAGCATAAAGACACTGTCGCTCTCTTTGGCCACGTTAAGCTGTCCCCTGGCTTCCCGGTGAGCAAATTCGCTGATGAGGACAGGCACAGCGTTAGGGCCTATGGTGGCGATGAGCGAGCTGTTGAAGGCCCAGGGACAGCAAAGTAACGGTCGGGAACATTCTGAGCCTCCAGGATGCATCTGAACTCCACCGGCTCGCCCACCGTGTGCAGCCGCTTCTCTGTTTCCAGCCGAACAGTGAATTCTTTGTCTGAGAGAACAATTAAGAAAAGAGACGCATTCTGGGTGAATGAGGGCCCCAGCCAACTAAACCACATTAGCACATTCCCACTATCCTTCCTCTTCTTTACAATACTAATTGCAGGGAAGACCACAGCACTTGGCTTGAGAGTAAAATCCAACTCAGACCCAGGTTATCTGAGGTCCAGAGAAACGCCTGAATATCACAGACAGAATTCAAAACTACTTCAGCCCAGACGGTCTAAGCAAACTGTTACCCCAGTTAAACCAATGGGGCTCAGTCTGAAGCTTTAGATGTCTTGCATGAGACCCCCAGTTCAGTGAGAAGCTACTAATATCACTCAAATGGTGGATTACAAATATCTAGCCTTGATATATGCACCCAGAACTCTATTTAAGCAACAGCATTATAAACATTTTCAGCAGATATTGTAAGACTTACCCCACTGAGGTCTGTGGGAAAAAATTACAGAGTGGCCTAGGTGCTGGCCCAATCCTAACAAATGCTCAAAGATTAAAATTCCCTCTCTACCCCCCGCCATGTGAATACTAGAAATAAGATGTAGCTATGACAAAACCCTAACAGAATTACATAGAAAAAATAAAAACTAATGTCTGTTCACTAGTTTACCACCTGTCAGATCAAATCTTTAGGCAGATTTCAATGGAAGTAGGTACTTTCCCACTGAAGTACCTACTAAGTACTTAACGTTAGTAGGAAAGTACCTACTTTAGTGGGAAAGTACCTACAAAGTACTCATGCCTGGTTAAACCTTAGTAGGTACTTTCCCACTTAGGAAGTACTTAGTAGGTACTTTAGTAGGAAAGTACCTACTTCTGCTGAAAGCCAGACAGCCTCTGAAATGATTACTAAACCCAAGCAGCCTCCAAAGAGCTAGGTGTTTTTTAAATTTTTATTTATTTAGTTATTTATTGTGACAGGGTCTCGCTCTGTTGCCCAGGCTGGAGTGTAGTGGCATGATCATGGCTCACTGCAGCCTCGACTTCCCAGGCTCCAGCCATGCTCCCACCTCAGCCTCCAGAGTAGCCACCATATCTGGCTAATTTTTGTTGAGTTGGGTGTTTAACCAGGCGTGAGGGGGTGACCAAAGAGGGCCTCATCACCACTAACAGCATCACCACAACCTATGTACCAGTGTACAGTGGCTATTAATCCCATTAGACAGCTATCGTATCTCATAGGCACCCAGGGCAGAAGTCAGGGGGAAGAAAACGGAGTTAAGGGTTAGAGACTGGAGCTGTGACCACTGCCCAGTTCTAGCTCTGTTCCTCTAAAAAGAACACTGAGGTGGAAAAAATCTCATGGCAGAGATGTTTGAATTCCATGTAGATTCATTAGCTCTGACCTTGTCTGCCTTCCCTAGACTGGCATGTCTAGTCTTTCCCACTATCTTCAAGATCTTGCCCATTCATCCCGTCCTAGGCACTCTTCAAGCAGACGAGGTTTCTGTTTCCCCGAGAAAACATAAGAGTCACGCATGAGCAGCATCCACATTCCTCTTTTCCAGCCCCAGCTCAGCTTTACCCCTCCCGCTCCTCAGGCTCTCCAGCCCCTCCCCCCGATATAGGCCAGTGTCCTGCTGCAAACACCCCTTTCCAGTGACCTAACTACTTCCTCTAGCAGCCAAACTTCCTGACAGGGAAAACCACGTCATCAACTCCAGGGCCTCCCCTCCAATGAAGTAGCTGCCATCACAGCTTCCAGCTCCCAAGAGACCAGTCTTAAGAGGCATGGATTGAAGGAAGCACATTTCACTCTGCCACCATCTGCCTGGATGAACACACCCATATGGGACAGTCCCCGTGTTATCTGCTGGATATTATCTCTCACGTCAACCCAATTAGTCATTTATAACCCGACATCAATGGCAGAAAAGCACTCCTTCCACATAAACACCACTGGAGCTGTGCAAGGGGTACCCTAGACCTCAGACCTTTCCATTGCTCCAGGTTAGCCTGGCTGTAACTCTGGCTTTCTTCTTTCAGCGGCCAAAGACTCTGCTTATCTCAGGGGAATCCCCCCATGCCTTGGTGACACCTTCATGTTCCCAGGTTGAAGACACAAGATTTACCCGCATCACCCCCGTTTCTGCCCTTGGTTATGCCCAGTCAATTACCTCTCCAGAAACTGACCTGTGCTTTTTCCAATACCCCTTCCACTTCATCTCACTGAAATTAGGCTTCACTGACTTAGCAAATGTCACGAATGATCCACCCTACCCCTACCCCTACCCCCATCCTAATCAAAGGCTTTCCTCAAGCAGGTTGAGGCCTCTGAGCCTGCTCTATGATCCCTTCTCTCCTGCTCTTCTTCTTGCTGGCCTGCCCACTCTGTTCCACTCTCTCACCTGTTTCTCTGGTCACCTCTTACTGCTGCTGTTCTCCCAGGCCCTTTCCCATTTTAACCCCATGGGCTCTTCCAGGGCCCTGATCACTCTCAGGCTCGGTCTCTGAGCCCCAGACCCCTATGTCTGAGGACCCACTGGGTGTTTCGCATACTGAGCATCTCTATCAGAGTCTATCTGATGGATGGGCTCTTTCAGTGGAATTTACAAAAAGAAAAGGCAGCCAATGCTGCCACAAATGCAAAGGTCCCGCATGTCCTCATTATTGTTCCTTCCCTCCCACAGTTCAAGGAACCCCCAGAGCCACAGCCCCAGCCCCTGGGCTTCTAGACAGTTGGACCCCTCCTTCCATTGTGCTCTTTATTCTTTCACCTCTGGCACCTACTGACCTAGCCTTGGCTCTTATTAGTTCTTTTCTACCTGGTCTCTTGGCTTCAGATGCAACGGATTTAATCAACCTCCAGGTGGCCTCCATAGGTTTTTCTTTCTGAAACCCTGATCTGATTGTCTTACTCCCTGCTTAAAAATCTCTACCTCCTCTCCAGCTGTCTGCAGCAGAGGTCTTCAAACTTTATGAAGAAGAGGACAAAGGAAGGGGACTTTTTATTCATATAAAATCTTCTGCTGCCAAACATAGTTGAAGCAAGGGGGGACCACCCAGGCCCTCGCATGCCTTCTCCCTGCACTCCTGGGTATGTACACGTGCACATGAACACCAACACACACCCATGTCTAACCTCCTAGGCACCTTTGAGGGGCTTCCAGGGTTCCAAGAACAGCTTGAAAACTCTTGGCCCACAGAGTCAAGCCCCGGCTCTATATCACTGCATTTGGGGCTTTGGGCTCCCTTTCCTCTCATCACACACATCTGGAACTCAACATCTGGAACTAGTCATACTTGACTCCTTTCTGCTTGCCAAACATATCAAACACTTTTGCACTTTTATGCTTCTTCTACTGCTGACTCCTCAAGCTTCCAGACTCAGTTCAAGTCAAGAAACTTATTGGTGTTCCTGGATTTGTCTTATCAACCATCCCATTCAGAGAAAACTATCGTTGCAAGAACACTTCCTATTTCCGGTATTCCCAGAGCACTCTATACAAATGCTATCAATGCACTTAGCACATTTTACTTGTCCATTGGTTCTCAGGTCTGCCTAAGTGCAGGGACCAGTGCTAGTCATCTTTGAAGCCCTTAATGCCTATCACCATCACACCTTCAATGCTGTGGAGACTGGCTACATGTTTACTGAAATAAACTGAGAAGGGTAGAGTTGGAGATGCAACTGCTGAACCTAAACAGCACAGGAATGCAGAGTGAAGTCATCAACTTTTTTTTCACTTAGTTTTCCTTTTGATGGCTTAGTCTAGATACATTTTCAGGGTAAATTCAAAAAGTTCTAATTCCAAATTGGTAAGATTAAAATAAAGAAGATTAACTGATGCAACCTAATTTAAAAGCATTAAGACTCAAAATTTGGCCCAAATTTTTGAAGTTGATCTTAAAACTATCCAGGAAGGGAAAGGATAAATATAAAATAAAGCCCCTTGGATAGATTTTTTAATACTGAAAAATCCAGAAGCTGCTAAATGTCCTACAGAGCAGATAAAGTGCTCCCTATCCCTACCAACCCCTATGGTAAAAGATTTCACATCCATTAGATGACTTATTAAAGTGATGTCCAGAGAATTGCTTCTGCCCTAGAAGCTTTGCTTGAAAAAAATGTAGATAGCAGAAGAATCACCTGGGAAGCATGCCAGAAATCCAGCTTCCCAGGTCCCATCCCAGGAGCCTCCAATTGAAGACTTCTGGGAAGAAGCCCCAAAATGTGTACTGTTAGCTGAGTCTGAGGCATTACTCTAGAATGGCAGAGAAAGTATGCAAAGACCCAGACAACTAACTGCAGCAAATGGGACAGGGAGCCCAAGAGACAGGTCCTGAAGAAGGACCCCACCTGTACTGCAACTCACCAGCTCATTTCCCACAAAGCCACACTCACTCACCAGAACCACCACAGTCCTCACTGGAAGTGAGCATCCGCACAAGGAAAGGCTTTCAGGCCACTCATCACCAACTTAGTGATGGCACAACAACCACGCTCCAATCAAAGCTGGGGGAACTGAAGGCCCATGTGAGAACCTGCCCTCAGCCCAGCAGAGGCAGCCAGCAACAGCTGTCAGCTCTGGCCTGGAGCCTGGTGGGCTCATGAGACTGGGGAGTAGAGTCTGGGGCCACAGGAGATACCAAGAGAAGTCAGGGAGGGTTTCAGCTGGCTGTGCCACCATCATTTTGCCTCAAGACAAATGATGGTGTCTAAAGACATCATGCAACCTCCTAAGGACCGCTTCCAGGCCTTCACTTAAGAAAACATCTACAGTGGAACTTGGTACTCTCAGACTGGCCTCATCAACATGCCCTATGACTCCTCTTGAGCCCCAACATAAAGTAATCTGCATTCAGCATCCTCACCTGCAAAATAGGAGTACTACCACCTACTCACCTCACAAAACATCTGGGGGATGGTGAAGTAATATGTGATAAAGCATTTTGGAAACTACAAAATATCACCAAAGACAATTATTAGATAAAAAATAATAATTTAAGCCAAAATTTCTCTAGTTCATAATGTTAGACCTTGGATGGAAGTCTCATTATCTCAAATGGCTTCTGCAAATGAAACCAGATGGGTACCCAAGGAAGGCAACATCATTAAGCGGGGCAGCAACTGTGGCTAATGGGAATGAAAGCCCAGAGTTTTAAGATACAAATGGTTTCTCAGAAATCTCCCAATTTTTAAAATGAGTTTCTAATTCAAAAAAGTGTAAACACCACATAGGTGGAAGAAAGCATGTCTCTAAGCAGGATTCAGTCTGTGTGGCACCTGCCTGTGACTCAGGTCTTAGGATACCTATGTCCCGCACATCCCTCAGCTCCCTCCGGCCGCACACAAGACAGGCTTTAACTTCACATGAAAACCTGCCGTCCTGGTAGAGGTGCCCAAAGAAGGAGTCTCCACATTCTCCCAGTATCTGACAGCTTTCACCACCAAGTAAAGGACAGGACAAGAGGCTCAGAGGGACTGACCAGTTGGCTGGACGTTGACCATGGCTCCCTCGGAACGCTTTCGGGTCATAGCATACCATGACCCATCCGGATCCTGGATCCACTCGGCGGCCTCGCAGTAGAACTCGCCCTGGTCAGAAGGCTGCAGGTGGAAGATGGTGAGGCGGAAGGTGGTCCTCCCCAGCTTGTCCAGCAGCACCTCCCCCAGGCTCTGCCTCTGGGCATATTCGCTGCCGGAGTGAAGCATGAAATCTCGGCTCAGGGAGATGACCTCCACGGGCTTCTCGCCAACTTTCTGCCAGAGCCAGGCCACAGACAGGTGGCTGTGCTGAACGGTCTCCGAGGCCACCTCACAAGTGAGCTCCAGTGGGTCCTGCTCCACTCTGTGCAGAGTCTGGGGCATGGCAGTGGTCTGCAGGGAGTCTGGGATCACTGCAACACAGAAATGTCCTGAGACTGCAGTCACAAAGCCACAGAATCTGAGACTCCCGGGGCTAAGCTCCCATTCCACGCAGGTGTCACTGCACTGCGTCCCTAACAGTCATCCTTGAACCATCGATTCAAGGCCACAGACAGCCCCAAATGCACATAAACAGAAAGTTTTCTGTTCAGATTTGGAAATGCATTATTTTGGTGCTTACACTTACCTGTCTCGAATTCTAATAACACTTGGATAAAACATGGGGTGTATTGCATATTACATAATAAATGAACTCCCTGAAAATACTGTCTTTAAACAATTGTCTTATAGGTCAAATAACATTTGTTGTTGATTCTGGCACTGCTTTGAGATACTTTAACTTCACTTCTGACTGATCCTCTAATGGAAATACCTCCTGGAACTTTTAGTTTTACATTTCTATACAACATCCTTTCTTTCCTTCCCACATCCCCATCCTGTAACTTACTTCAGCAAGGCAGCCCTAGGAAGATGATTTTTTTAAAAAAACATTTTTGGTAGAAACAATAATCATCATACCCTATTTTTAGTGGGTTTAATTTTCACGTAATTCATCGATCAAAGGGGTCCTCACTGGAAGGAAGCCACAGTCTGGAGAGATTCAGGCAAGAGAAGAGATTTTCTCCGTGATCCCTTGGTCAGAATCATACCCTGATCCTTGCTTGCACCTTTCTGGAGATTAAATAGCACCACCTCTCTGTATGATGAGAGTACCCTAGTCACAACTAGTATGTGTTTTCTCCCTGTTCTCACCCAAGGATTGGGTCTTATAGGTCTCCTGCTGGGAACGGCCAAGTGCAGTGGCTCACACCTATAATCCTAATACTTTGGGAGGCTGAGGGAGGCGGATCACCTGAGGTCGGGAGTTCGAGACCAGCCTGACCAACATGGAGAAACCCCGTCTCTACTAAAAATACAAAATTAGCCAGGCATGGTAGTGCATGCCTCTAATCCCAGCTACTTGGGAAGCTGAGGCAGGAGAACTGCTTGAACCAGGGAGGTGGAGGTTGCAGTGAGCCCCATTGCACTCCAGCCTGGGCAACAAGAGCGAAACTCTGTCACACACACACACACACATGAAAAATAAAAGGTCTCCTGCTGGGACACAGACTAGTTAGAGAAAGGAAAAATAAACAAATGATAGTATGTGTATTAATAAAAGAACTAGCAACACCCACTGCTTAGTTGTGATAATAAAAACTGGACATTAAGATAGGCAGAAAAACAGAACAGCCTTGATACGGTTAACCCTTTGACACTGGCAAACACTGTGACCAGTGCTGCCCACACCGGAAGCTCCTGCATCCCTCTTCCTCATGTTTCCTTCAGCATTAAGGAGCAACAAGGGAGACAGCCAGTTCATAGTTCCTTACGCATGGAGCCAAAGGACCTTCAATGTACAAGGTCTGAGCAGGGACCCGCAGCCGCATGTGCTTCCTGCTTCAGCAGTGCCCCGTGGGTCTCAGAGCTACCCAAAGGCCTATCCTTCTGAGAGGTTTCTCCTCTCTTCCAACTGATGTCATAAGTCTCACCTTCGTTGTCATTCAGATCATCAACCACAAACGTCCTTGCCTTATGTTTTCATATCCCTTTTCACCAGTTACAGGGTTAGTTAACTTATGAAATTCTTAACCTCTGCATTAGACCTTTTTAAAGTTTCACCCTCAACCACCTATTATTTAGAAGTGAACACAGAAATTTAGTTTCCTTGTGCTATCTGTTGACCCCTAAAATATGTTGGGAGTTTTGGGATTTTTTTTAAAGTCAAATGCATGGCATAAAGCAAAATTACACTACTAAAGAACTGAGTCAGGCCAGACGCTGGCAACGTGAAGACAGCTTCTCCTTACCCACTAGGTTCATCTTTGCACTGTAAATCCCAAAGTATTGCTTATCGGTGCTGGGTGTGTGGCATTCATATTCTCCGGCATCCCGGGCCTGAAGATCTGTGATGTGCAATAGGGTTGGGTTCCCCTGGACTCTTTCTATGAAGATCTTCCCTTCGCGGATGCGCTGGGTGTAGATGGCATAGGGGAAGGAAGAGTCCATGGTGCTGACGATCTGCATCTCTCGCTCTGGTGACGAAGGCAGGTAAATGGACCACTGGAAATTCTGCTCAGAAGGTCCCTGGTAGCCACTCACATTGCACCAGATAGTGATGTGGGAGCCCTCCGTGCTGTACAAGGGTCCTTCCTGAACGGTAACCTGCCGCTGTGCTGACACCACACCTACGAGGGAGAGAAACACACGCAACATGCTGACTTACTTCTCAGACCAAAATGCAAAGTAGGCAGCAATCTCCAAAGGTTTTGTTATTTGTGTGATATGATAATAATATAAACAGCTTACTGGCCCTTTCAAAGGCACTCTGTGATTTATAAATATTAATTAAAACACTCTGTGGTAAAGCACTGTCCCTAATTTGCATATATGGGAATTTGATCATGCCAAGATGTGCTTTTGTTACTTACTCAACAGCTGACCCTTGGGAATTTCATTTAGCCCCTCTGTTTGTCATGTATATGGCAGTTTATATCTATTTATTAATGCTGTGTATAAAGTTTTTAATAAAATAAGCAGGAAAAGTTGAATCCTTGGCACAAATTCAGATGAAAACAAATAAAAGCAACCATCTAGAAATCTGGCTGAAATGAAATGCTTCTTCCTTGGTCCGAGTGCTGTTGGGAGGGAGTCCTGGGAGCACCTTTTTACTGGTGCTGCACCCTTCATTTTCCCATGTAGCTGCTCCCCAACACCACCCCAAAGAGCATTCCTTAGTTTCTCTTCCCTCCATAAATGGAGGCAGAGCTGAGCTCCTGCAGGCTGCTATCGTTTTAAGCTGAGCACACCCAAATACAAATGTGAAGGGCTGAAACAGATCCCTGATGCCCAGATTCCCACAAACTGACAAAGGGGGGAACTAACAGTGCCCAGCTAAACCTGTGACAAGGACAGTCAGGCTACCCTTGAGTTTCCCACTCAAGACTCCCTTGCTGACCTCCTGCCTTCTGGCTCAGATACTGTTCTCCAAGGTCACTTCTGCCTGCCTTCTCCATGTTCTTCTTAAAGTGGCATGGTGAGTTTAAGTTCTCATTTCATGCCAACTCAACACTGATTGTGCCTGAGCCACTCAGAAGGTGGGAGGCGCACACCGCTGCCTCTTCATTTCGGCAGTGGTCACGTACTGCAGGTTGTGAAAAGCGCAGGTGAGTTATAGGCGCAGCTTTGCCACCAATTAGAGCTGGTTGTGTCATCTCAGACAACTTGCTTTTCTTCTCCAGACCTTGATCTTCTCATCTATCACATGATTTCTAAGAAGGCTTTAGAGAGGACTAGCATGGGTTCCGATGCTGGCTTTGTCACTTATTAATTGTGGTCTTGGATAAGCTGCTTAACCTCTCTAAGCCTCAGTTTTCTCATCAGTAAGATGGGGATAATAATGCCTGTCTCATAGGGTTATTGAGAAGATTTAGTAACATCTGTAAAGACCCTAGCACAGAGCCTAGCCCACAATCAGTCCTCAATAAAGAGCTGCTGGCTAAGACATATTTCTGCTGGAACATTCTGTGGCTCTGGATCCATAGAGGATAGGATTTGGCCAATGACTGCTTAAGGACATTTCAATGGCCCCTTGACAATGACACCATCGCTGGGCTGCCCACCTCATCCCACAGCTGCAGCCCATTCTTGTGATAGCTTCCCTTTTCCCCCACAAATGGGAATGGCGGCTGCCCTGGCTATGCCTATCTGAAGTGGATCCAGCTGGTGAACAGCCGGGACAGCTCAAATACTAGTGGAGTGCAGCTCTCTGCCTAGCCCAGCAGGTGACTGTGCCTCAGTGTAAGCTAATCTAATCTGCAAGATGACAGACCTCAAAACGGCCCATACAATGAAATGCCCATGGCTTGCAAAACTTTAATTCATGCAGAACCTTTCCTCACAAACAAAATCTTACACAGAACCCCATCTTGGCTTCAGCAGAATCAGGAAAAATAAAAAATTGGCAGGGGAAGGAAATAAACAGAACAAGTGGTATCTGAATTTATTTGATATATTCTGGTTGATGGCATTAATTATGATACTTAAAGTCACCATGAGGACAACTCATTAGTAATATCAGTATGTTAAAATATGCTGCATAACATTTTTACTATATGTACAGTCATGCACTGAATAACATTTCAGTCAATGAGGAAACACATGTGCAACAGTGATCCTGTATGATTATAATGGAGCATATATAGAGATCTAATATATGGCACTTAATGTTGGCGTGGCAGATCAAGTAGGGGAAATGACTGCTATTTAGTAACAGTGCTGGGACATTTGATTTTCCATAATAAAATATATAAATGAAAAAATATATATCCCATCTAGGTTTGTTGAAATACTCCCTATGATGTTCACACAAGAATGAAATTGCCTAACGACACATTTCTTAAAACATGTCCCCATCATTAAGTGACCCATGACTGTATATACACACACATATGGTGACATTTGAATCAAGTGATTGCAGTATTCCTGAAACACAGAACATTTTGCAAACAATTTACCTACATTCATAACATTAGGTATCCTTTGAATTGCAGTGTTCTATGACAGAGCAACTACAACCAACCCCCATCCATCTCTTGCAAAGAAGGCTGGAGGCAGGTCAGGGTACACCAGTATCTTCAAGGACTGCTTCTCAGTCCTGGACCTACACTGGAATCACCTGGGGAGCTTTAAAAAAATAACAGTGCCTGGACCCCACCTGACATAACTGGTCTTAGGATTAATTAGGATTTTTTTTGGAGCTCCACAGATGATTCAAATCAGGTGTAGCAAAGCGCTGTTACTTTAAAGTGTCTCTACCTACATGGTGCCAGCCAAGTGCTCAAATGAAATATCTTAAGGCTCTCACTAGCTTTAAGTTTCTGTCTTTGGTAGAGACCCAATCACTGGTTCAAGGAAGTTTCATTCTCCTCCAGTCTTCCCCAGTGCAAAAGAAAAGAGCCGAGACCCATCAGATACTGGCTTTTGTGATGCAATAATGAGTTTAACCAGAATGCATCCTATTTACAGACCTTACAAAGGCACTCGGCCAGCGGATCATGCATGTCCTCCCCACCCAAAGGTAAACAGTGTTAAGTGGCCTGAATGAGCCAGGACAGAAGGGTCAAATCTACTTGTCTAGGCTGGAAGCAGGTTATAAACAATCCGGACAAATAAATAACTACTGGATTGCACTTTAACCACACACATTCAGCTGCACCTGTTTATCAAATACCTCCTTAATTTCCCTCTGCCCCACAAAGGGCTTCTGACCCCTGAAAATAATGCTTCTCAACATAAAAATAATTGTTTTCTTCTTGGCAGTTTAATTCCCCTTCCACACATCCCACCCCACCCCCCATTTCCCTATAATGGTAATACACTGCTGTGCAGACCTCTGCTGCCTCCAAAGAGACACAGGCACCCAACCCTGACCAGGGCATCCTCTGACCCACAGCCCCTCTATCTCCCCTCTCAACCTACAATAGAAAGTTCCTCCCAGGCAAGGATCATTTTTTTTTAAATAACTTTTTTAACTTTAGACATTCTGTACTCTTTGGATTACTCTGCAATAAGCAAATATGACTTCTGTAACATAAAAAGAAAGATCAAAATGTTATATATAACTGCATGAAAAGAACTAGAAAGAAAATACTAGGTGACAGGATGGCAAGTGATTTTTATTTTTTTCTTAATATTTTACTCCTTCCCCCAGTCCTCTGCAATGAGTGTGTACCAGTTTTATAACTAGAAAAAAATTTTAGCCAAAAAGAAAAATAATGCATGTTTGCTATATAAAATTCACTACTGTAGTATTTATATATATATATACATATTTGGTCTTTGTCCCCAGTTCCTGGCACTGAGCTCCTAAACCCCTTGGAACTTCCTAAGCAATGGGAATACCTTTTGTTATTTATAAGAAGCCCCTTTTGGCCATCCCAGAGTTTATGCTAATGAGGTGACTGAAGGTGAGCACGGAGGCAGTTTCAAGGAAAGAGCTGGCCACGCTTAGAGTTGTGGAGTTTTCAGCCCCAGCCTTAGACCTCCAAGGACAAGAGGGGGACCGCAGATTGATCCAATCAGCATTGGTCAGTGATTTGATCAGTCATACCCATGTAATGAAATCCCATATGAAAACCCTAAATAACGGAGTTAGGAGAGCTTCTGGGTGCTGGAAGCGGCGTGCACCAGGAGAGGGCATGGGCAGTCAGCACTACTCCCCTCTCAGACCTTGCCCTATGCACTAAATAGGACTGACCTATGTGACCAATAGGAAATGCACAAATGGTAGAATGTGACTTCCAGGGCTAGGTCATAAAAAGACAAGCACGATGTTATGAGGACATCAAAGCAGCCATATGGGGAGGACCACATGAGGCCTCCTGCCAACAGCTAGCACTAACTTGCTAGCATGTGACTGGAAGTAGATTCTCCAGCCTCAGTCAACTCAGTCAAGCCTTCAGATAATGTCAACCCCAGGCATCTTTTTGTTGTTGTTGAGACAGGGTCTCACTCTGTCACCCAGGCTGGAGTGCAGTGGTGCAATCATAGCTCACTGCAGCCTTGACCTCCGAGGCTCAAGTGATCCTCCCACATCAGCCTCCTGAGTATCTGGGACCACCAGCACACACCACCATGCCTGGCTAACTTTTTTATTTCTTATAGAGACGGGATGATATGGTTGGGGTCTGTGTACCCACCTAAATCTCAGGTTCAATTATAATCCCCAATGTTAGAGGTGGGGCCTGGTGGGAGGTGACTGGATCACAGGAATGGATCTTTCATGAAGGATTTAGCATCACCCTTTTGGTGCTGTGCTCATTAGAGTTCTCAAAGTATCTAATTGTTTAAAAGTGTGTGGCACCTCCCCCCTCTCTCTCTTGCTCCTGCTTTGGCCATGTAAGGCGTGCCTGCTTCCCCTTCACCTTCCACCATGATTGAAAGTTTCCTGTGGTTGCCCCAGAAGCCGAGCAGATGCCAGCATTATGCTCCCTGAACAGCATGTGGAACTGTGAGACAATTAAACCTCTTTTCTTTATAAATTCTCCAGTCTCATGTATTTATAGCAATGTGAGAACTGACTAATACATAGGGTCTCACTGTGTTGCCCAGGCTGGTCTCAAACTCCTGGGCTCAAGTAATCCTCCTGGCTTTGCTTCCCAGAGTGTAGAGATTACAGGCATGAGCCACTGAACCTGCCCCTTTCCCCCCAACAACATCTTGATTGCAACCTCCTGGGAGACTCTGAGTCAGAAGTATCCAGTTAAGATGTTACTGACTTTCTGAACCACAGAAACTGTGAGATAATAAACATCTATTGTTCCTTTAAGCCTTAAGTTTGGGACTTTTTTTTTACACCAATATATAACTAATATCCCTAAGATTGGATGCAAAATCGTGTTACATACACATGAGAGTGTTCTTCTGGGAAAAGAGTCCATAAACTTCAAAAGATTCTCAAAGGCCAAGACCCAAAAAGATTAAGAAACATTGCATCAGACAATAGATTGTCAATGAGCAAGGTCCTGTCCTTTTAGACTGGGTTTTGAAATCACCCATCCCACAAATATATGATACCGCTTAACTAGTTTTTCAAGATATTTCTTGTTCAAAGATGCTCCCACTTTTTCTTTGTGCTCAAGTCCTAGATAAACCTGGCTAGGGGCAGGAGGTATGATTCAGGAGTTAGTGAGCCGGGAGGGCTCACTGTGCCTGGGAAAGCCAGCTTCTCATGCAATTTTTGGAATATGCCTTGGCTCAGAAACCTACCTCTCTAGGCACAGGATCCAACTTACATGTTCAAGATGCGTGACTGAGCACGTGAAAGTGTCAGATGGATCAACCTCACCATTTTACATCTACTTTTCCAGTTGTGGCCCCTACAATCATCAAAGCCCATTCAGCACCATGCTTCTCCAAATTCTGCATACGACTCAGCCACACTAGTATCTTTCTTCATCTATAAGATGAAAGTAATACAATGCACCATGTAGCAAACTCACAGGAGACCCTAGAGATCAAATAATACTGTGAAAGCCACCAAATGAATATTTTAAAATTTTATCTCATTTCTGTCAAGGTGAGATATCAATCTAAAAACAGGATAAATCTTTGTAAGTACAAGAACATTAAAAAGAACATTAAGTTTGGGTTAAAAATGCAAAACTGCATATGCAGGAAAATTACCTTTAAAAAAAAATCCTACACCTACAAAAACAACCAAACAAAACATTGATGATACTGGGCTGAATCACTGAATGGTGAGAATATGAGTGATTTTCTCCTATCCTATTTTTCTCAATACCTTTTCTCTATTACCTCCTTTTTTAAATAAGCAAGTATATATTGTTCTAAACTGAAGATAAATGATCATGAGTAGCACTTTCCCAGGCACTGTCCTAGTTGCTCTGCATACATCATCTCATTTAATCCTCACAACAGTGAATGGGGTCGATTTCATTACAGCCGCATTTACCAGACAACGAAATGGTTTTCAAGGTTAAGTAACCTTCTCATGACACAGAATGTGACTAAGAGTTTTCTTATTCCGTGGCAACAGCCCTCTGAGGTAAATACTCCTAGTGACCTCACTTTACGGATGCAGAACCTGAGGCAAGGAGTTAGGGAGTAAATGAAGCTGGCTAAAGACACTTGCACTGGCCAGGCACAGTGGCTCATGCCTGTAATCCCAGCACTTTGTGCTGGCCAACATGATGAATCCCCAGCTCTACTAAAAATACAAAAATTAGCTGGGTGTGGTGGCACACACCTGTAGTCCCAGCTACTCGGGAGGCTGAGGCAGGAGAATCGCTTGAACCCGGGAGCTGGAGGTTGCAGTGAGCCGAGATTGTGCCACTGCACTCCAGCCTGGTGAAAGAGTGAGACTACGTCTCAAAAAAAAAAACAAAAACAAAAACAAAAACAAAAAAAAACTAAGCATCAGTCAATAAATCAGACAAAGAACAAGTTAAATTCAAAGAAAGAAAAAGGAAAAACATAACAAACAAATGAAATACAAAAGAAACACACAATAGAATCAGCCAAGCTAAAACTTGTGGTTTTTTTGGTTTTCAGATAGGGTCTCATTCTGTTGCCCAGGCTGGAGTGCAGTGGCTCAATCACAGCTTGGTACAGCCTCCCCATTACAGGCTCAAGCGATCCTCCCACCTTTGCCTCTCAAAGTGCTGGGATTACAGGTATGAGCCACCATGCCCTACTAAAACCTGGTTCTTTAAAAATACATTATAAAATTCACAGACCTTTAGCAAGATTTGTCAAGAAAAAACATTCAAAAAACAATCTTGCACAGGAGGACTGTACTACAGATAGAAAGACTCTGAAAGGAAGTCATAACTTGCAGGCCAAGAACGATGGCTCGCACCTGTAATCCCAGCACTTTGGGAGACCAAAGTGGAAGGAATGCTCAAATTCAGGAGTATGAGACCAGCCTGGGCAATATGGCAAAACCCCGTCTCTACCAAAAATACAAAAATTAGCTGGGCATGGTGGCACGTGCCTGTGGTCCCAGCTGCTTGGGAGGCTGAATCAAGATGGTGGCTTGAGCCTGGGAGGTGGAGGCTGCAGTGAGCCATGATTGCACCACTGTACTCCAGCCTGGGCAGCAGAGTGAGACCCTGTCTCAAATAAACAAATTCATAATGTAAAATTATGAATACCTTTACGCCAACAGACTTTAAAGCATAGATGAAAAATCTTTTTTTTTTTTTTTGAGACAAGGTCTCATTCTGTCACTCAGGCTGGAGTGCAGTGGCACAATCACAGCTCACTGCAGTCTCGACCTTCCAGGCTCAAATGATCCTCCCACCTCAGCATTCCAAATAGCTCACACTACAGGCACCCACCACAACACCAAGCTAATTTTTTTTTTTTGTAGAGATGGAGTCTCACTATATTGCCCAGGCTGGTCTTGAACTACTGTAGTCAAGTGGTCCTCCCACCTGAGCCTCCCAAAGTGCTGGGATTACAAGCATAATCCACCATACTTGGTGAGATATGAATTTCTAGGGAAAAAAATCAAAATTGACTCAAAAAGTAGAAAAGAAACTTACATAGATTAACTATATTGAATCAGTAATGAAAAAACTTCCCATAAAGAAATTTCCAGGCCCAAGTGCCTTCACCAAAAAGTTCCATGAAACATACAAGAGAAACAAACCAACCAACCAAACAAAAAAAAAACTGCCACCAACACAAACAAATAAAAAAAGAAGACTCCCCAGTTCATTTTACAAGGTTAAAATAAAAATAACCTTGATATCAAAACCCAACAAGGCAAGTGCAAGAAAAAATATTTACAGGCCATCATTATTCAACATGGATCAGCAATTATTTTTAAGATGTACTGGCCAGGTGTGGTGGTCATGCCTATAATCCTAGTATTTTGGGAGGCCCGAGTGAGAGGATGGCCAGAGCTCAGGAGTTTGAGACCAGCCTGGGCAACAAGGCAAAATCCCGTCTTTATAAAAAATACAAAAATTAGCTGGGCATGGCAGCACACCTATAGACCCATCTGTTTGGGAGGCTGAGGTGGGAGGATCACTTGAGCCTAGCAGGTTGAGAATGCAGTGATCCCTGATCATGCCACTGTGCTCCAGCCTGGGCAACAGAGTGAGACCCTGTCTCAAAACAACAACAGAAAGATATGCTGACTGCCTGTGATGCTGGCCAGGATGGCGTATGCATGCTACGGCCTGTCATTTCCACTGATCGCAATTTGAAACTCTGGACAAAATATAAATAGCAATGACCCAAGTACTCTGAAAAGTAACCAGCAGACAGGTTGGGAAACGTCAAAACCTGAAGAATTATCTGGATGGCGGTGGTGAGAGATCATATTCTGGGTCATAAAACAAACCCTATAGTTAAACAATTAAAATTCAGTGAATTATTTTCTCTGATGACAGAATTAAACTAGGAATCTAGAACATTTCTAGAACATCCCCAAATATGAGAAGTTAAATGGCGTACTTCTAAATGGCCCATAGGTCAAAGAGAATATCTTAAGACAAACTGGAAAACAGTTTGAACTTAATAAATATGACATCATCTTATCAAAATATGTGCTTACAGGGCAATTTGTAGCACTAAATTATGAGAAATGAAGCATCAAATCAATAATGTAAGCATTTACTTTAAGTAAAAAAAGAACCAAATAAACTCAAATCAGGCATAAGAAAAACAGAGAAAATCAGTAATATTTAAACAAAGACAGTAAAGGAAAAAAATTCAACGAAATCCAAAGTTGGTTCTTTGCAGGGGTGGTGGGAGGTGGAAATCAATCAAATGAGGAAGCCTCTAGCAGACTGACAAAGGAAGAAGAGAAAACACAAATTGCCAATACCAGAAATGAAAGGAATATTATTCCAAATCCTGTAGACACTAGAAGGCTACAATGGATACTACAAAAACAAAACAAACAACTATATGCTTCTAAATTCTACAAATTAGTTGAAATAGATCAATTCCTTGAAAGACAGACTACCAAAACTCAAGAAGAAACAGACATCTTGAATACCCCTGTATTTATTAAAGAAACAGAAGTGGCACAGCACTTTGGAAGACAATTTGGCAGGTTCTGATAAAGTCAAACGTACATAGACCATGTGACTCGGCAATCCTACCCTTAGGCATTTGCACAAGTGAAATGAAAACCTATGCTCAGACAAAAAAGCACTTTGTGAATTCCAATCCACTTATAATTTACCAAAAAGTGAAAATAGTCCATATTCCTCCAATGACAAACCAATAAGCAAACCATGTAGTATTTATACAATGGATTACTATTTGGCAATAAAAAGGAATAACTGTTGATACAGTACATGAAAGTAGCCAGACTCAAAAGCCTACATCCTGAACGATTCCATTTGTATAAAATTCTGAAAAAAAAAGCAATGCTAGAGGAACACAGATCAGTGATTTCCAGAAGTTTACAATGGAAGGTTTTACTATAAAAGGCAAGGTAATTTTTGGAGTGATCATATAATTTTGTAATCTACCAAAAACAAACATAATAAATGGGCAGATAAGTAAAGTTCATGGATTGGAAAGTTCAGTATTGCAAAGGTCTCCCAAAAATGACCTATCAATTTAATCCCAGTGGAAATTCCAATCAGTTTTGTGAAGGCTGCTAAGTCAACTCTAAAACGGCCAAGAATAGACAAGATCACCGGAGAGGAAGCAGGGAGGTGGACACAAATATCTTCTGATTGATGAGTGAAATCATTAGAAGGCCAGCAAAAATACAAGTAAGCCAGAATTTCTAAAGCACCACAAAAGAACACTAGTTAGTAGTGCATATAGGTATCTCCCAAATTTGTTGTAAACATAGGCCTTTAAAAAAATATTAGAAACTGATATTTAAAGAGATATAAACTCATATTAAGCTTTTAAAAAATTCTAAGCAAGGGCCTCACCTAATTTCATAAAAGGTTGTGTAGAACCAACCATTGCTGCAAACGATGTGCTGCCCTGAGATGTGAGGATCCCAGTGGTCCCTCTGGGTCAACAGCAGCTACCACGGCTGAGCCCAAACTCTGATACATTATCTATCTACAATCTTTATTTTTAACAATTTATATCAATGCTACCCATAAGGCACAGAGAAGCAGAAATGTTTATGTGGCCTCCTGCCAAAAACAATCACTTGCACTTATTTCTAGTACTCCAGAAGACAGTAATAGAAGTTTTTCAATTTAGAAAAACATTTACAGCAAAGAAAAAAATCTCTGTAAACTTCCTGCTTAACCAATCTAGTGAATTGTGATGAGCCATATAAATTCATTTAGCCACCTTATGAAAGACTTAATCCAAAGTCACTTCTAACTTCTAGAAGAGCTAACGTATTATAATCACAGTTGTGAAAGACTCAAAGGCCAGAAATGTCAAGGTGTGGTCTATATCCTAAGTCCAGAAAAAAAAAACAAAAAGCAACATGTACAGGCCAAATGATTGCCAATTTCTTCTGCCTACGTCATCTTTCTTCACTATAGCCTGAAATTACATTTCATGTCTGACAATTCTCAGCAAGGAGACAAAACAAGCTCATGAGTAAAATAATAGAAAGCAGAGCCACAGAGAGGATGACAGGCAGGAGTCATCTCCCAAGTCCAAGTTCCACTTCTATATTATTAGACAGGGCCTCAGTGTTTTTGAACTGCAAGGAATTAATATTGATTGTAGCATGAGTAAAACCTATCTTCTACTCATCATGAAAAGTCACAGTCGTTTTGTTTAAAGACTCCAGAATTATTATAGGCAGAAACAAGAAGGTTACACACCTATTTGGTGAAACGAGGAATCAGGAATGAGCATTCCCAAGAGAATACAATTACAAAAGTAAAATCACCTAGAGTTTTTGGGCTGCTTAAAAAACCCAGAAAGAAGTGCCAAATGAGAAAATAATCAAATTCAGTGGAAAAACTCACTTGAAGGTATCATGGTCAGCTGCGTTTCCACCCCTTTGTTGCACTTCAGATCCTGGGTATTCCACAAAGACTTGCTCCTTTCTAAAGGCTATTGTTCACGTTCAACAGAATAGCAGCAACCACCATGAGCCTGAGGGCTGGCTAGTCTTCAGTATTCTGCCTTATTCAAAGAAATGATCATTTCCCTCATTCCTAAAGATCTCCCAGGTCCATTACAAAAAAAGGAGCAGCAGCCAGGCCCAGTGGCTCACACCTGTAATCCCAGCACTTTGAGAGGCCAAGGGGGGAGGATCACCTGAGGTCGAGAGTTCAAGACCAGCCTGGCCAATATGATGAAACTAAAAATACAAAAAACTAAAAATACAAAAATTAGCCGGGTGTGGTGGTGTGTGCCTGTAATCCCAGCTACTTTGGAGCTGGGTAACTGGCAGAGGTTGAACAATTTGCAGGTCTCAGAAGACAGGAAAATGTGGGAAAGTTTGAAAATCCAAGAGACTTGTTGAATGGCTTTGACCAAAATGCTGATAATGATATGGACAATGAAATCCATGCTGAGGCAGTCTCTGATGGAGATGAGGAACTTGCTGGGAACTGGAGCAAAGGTGACTCTTGTCACCTTTGATAAGATGGTGGTTGAGGAGAGGTCTTGGCAAGCGGTGATGTGTGAATGTAGTGAGGGGCCTGAAAACGGAACTCAGAGAGGACACTGGGTTTTAGAGGCTGAAACTACAGAAAGTCCGCTGCGTTCAAGGCCTGCTTCCACCAAAATCTAGCAGTGTGGCCTCAAGCAAACCATTTCACTTCTCTTGGCCTCAGTTTCTACATCTGCAAAATGGGATTTATAATCCTACCCCAGCCCACAGAATTCAGAGTTATATGAGAAGGCTAGAAGAGCTCACCTATCAAGGGACTCTTTTAATGGCAAGGTGGGGAAACTGAGGCACCGAGAGGGCTAGGGCTCTTCTAGCTGTCACCCAGAGTCTGATGGACCTGCGATGAGAAACCAGAACTCCTGCCCCTAGTTCCCCCGGCTTTCCTCAGGCTGGGGAGCGAGTGCGGTGAATAGAAAGGGCAAGCCCTCCTGCTGTTTCTCTCTGGACAGGGGCGGGATGCTGGGTGAAGGGTGAAAGGAAGAGGCTGGAGAAGGGAGAAAAGCTCCAGCTCACACTAAGTCTGAAATTTTTTAAAATGCGGACTCCGTGGCCCCTCCCTTACCCGCCCCATTCCTCTCTGAAGTCCTGCTTGTGAAGGGCCAAGTCCCAAAGTCTGCTGCTCCGCCTCTCTGTGTGCAGAGCTATGGGGCCTTCACAGGCTGCAGTGGGTCCCGAGTCCCCAGGGCTGTGCCCACTGGTCCTGACCAAGATCGCGGCTGCCGAGGTCAGTCCAGCGCCAAGGGCACAGGGCCAGGGCAGGCAGGGCAGGGCTACCCGAAGCTCATAGAGGCTGCTGGTGTCAACGTGACGTCTTCTGGGGCGCCTGGCATCCCTAGGAGTGGAAGCCGCTGATGAAGTCAAAGCTGCCTCCTCCTTCGGGAAGACTTTGCTCCCACAGCTGGCGAACAGGAAGCGGAGCAGCGCCAGGAGGATCTGCGGGCGCTGCTGAGGGCTTCTTTGCAGGGACAGTGCAGCAGGCAGCCAGGGACAAGACTGCACGGCAGCCCCCCATGGCCAGGGGAAGTTCAGAACCAGAGTCGCCCGCCGCCCGGCGATTCTCCATCCCTGGATCGGTACAGGGGCATTTGGACGCTGTGGGGAAGTCGCGGTCTGGGGATATTGGGTCCAGCCTTCGGGTAGAAGCAGGTGATAAACGCAGTCAGGCCAGCCCGGAGCGTCAGCCACACTGCGGTGCCCACGATGCCCAGGGTGAGCGCCACGAGGCGCAGGAAATTGGCTAGGGTGGGAGCTCACTGGTAGGTGGCCCTGGAAGTCAAAGATCTGCTGCTCCAGCGCTGCCACCAGTTGCAGGCAGCAGAAGGCGAGGAGCGTGTGGCACCCGCGTACTCGCCCATCGCGGACCTCTTTATCCAACCTTCAATAATTATTCTTTTTATTATATTCAATGATTATCTACTTTTCATAGAGAGCAGCTGTCAGTCCAATAACACACTTAACAAATGATATACGTAGTCCTCAAGGTTAACAAACACATGAAGACCAGCCCAACCCTGAAAATCAGTTTGCAAACCTTCGCTATGTCTGATGCCATTCCTAAAAATTTTTAGGGACAAGTTTTGTTTGTGGTAAACAACATAAGGTGGGGTGTGTGCTGAGCCCAAAGCTGACCGATTGCTCACAATTACTCATAACTACCCATTGACTTGATTTTATCAAACTTCAGACAGTCTTGTCTCCTCTCCTCAGGCCCCTGGACCTTCGCTCACCACCTAAGACTGAACAAGCACTAAAGGACAGACCAGCCCGCTAACAGCTCACTCCAAAAATGAGCGGGACTCCCAGAGAAACTATTTTTATTGGAGCATCCTGGTTTTGCCACCTGCTCACCCCACTGCCTGTCCTTCTCTCCAAGGAGGCTTCTGCCAGCCCTGCTTGTCCTTCCCTAGAAAAGGAAAGCCTTTTCCTGTTTGATCCTGAGACACCTGTAGATTGAGTTTGGAATATTCTCCCTATTGCAATAGTATTTTTGAATAAGTTTTATTTTTCCCTACCTCTGGTTGATTTTTAATTAATACCAGTAAGCTTGGATGAAAGCCTGCACACCTTAGGGGTGTGTGTGTGTGTGTGTGTGTGTGTGTGTGTATGTACTTTAGCATTACCATGAATGTAATAACAGTAAAATCAAACAAACACAGATGGATAAGCAATATGTTGGACTAGTATGAAAACGGCATTGGCAGCAGTGATATGATTTTTTTTCAAAATGGTACGCTTTTTGAAGTGTAATCTTATTTTAACCTAAAATCTTACTATCAGAAAATGCAGTGTACATTAAAATGTTCTGAACTGCTTTTATTCATATATTAAATGGTTGTACTCAAATATCTACAAATTTGTTTTTCACTTATGTAATTGTCTTATAGAATGTTCAAAAGTCATGCAGAATGTGAGACAATTTTCTATTGAATACGATTGCTTTATCATTGCAAGACATCAAACATCCCTGTTTCCCGCCAAATAAATGTACAATAGCAATAAATGTAAAGATGTGTTTTGTAAAAAAGATATATTTTTGAGTTACAAAACAAGGATTTTAAAACTTGAATTGTTACAGTGAATATGTCTTAATACAGGCCAGAGTCATTTAGGTAAAAAATTACCTCACATCTATTCTTTGCAGTATCACTTAAAGGTGTTTATTTAGCGGCAAAGATTTTTTTTTGTGCCTAGAGGCAGATATTTTGCCCCATGGCTATTTACGGTATGAAACTGTATTTAAATGAGTGTACATATATAAAAGCTGCCATTCTGGCTGTAAACTATTGCAGGTTATCAAGATTAAAAAATAAACAAATAAAAATATTTCTGTTTTTCTATGAAATGTCTTTACTCGAGTCCAAATGTAGAGATATAAAATGCTTGAAATTCATAAAACCAAGTGTTTCACATATTTCAGTTGTGATGGCCTTTGTCCTACTTTTGTTAGTGAAGCAGGCAGACTGCATTTTTTCCCTCTCATACACCTTCAAATGGTGGACAGAAAAATTTGATAAAACTTCTAGGACATTATCTGATGAAACACATTAAACACTAAAGGAGAAATACAACTTCATTGTTTATAAAAGACGTATAAGAAGGAAACCTACATACATATATCTATCAGTTTTGTATTTTCAAGAAATATTTGCCTTAAAATGAACTTCATTAGAATATGTTTTCTTCCACAGAGCCAAGGAAAGTAAGTTAGACACAGGATCTGGAAGTCTACCTGTGTGATGTAATTACATTGAAAACATTCCACAAATAACGCAGAAATGTATCATTGTGACCCAAAATATTCTCTAAATTTTCTCAAAGCAATGTGGCCACATCTATTATCTTTTACTATGACTAGTCATCATTCCATGCATTTGAACATTACCTCACCCATTTGCAGCCTCCTATCTCTGCAATTAATTATGGCTAACATTCTCAGCAGTCCAAACATCTTGCAAGTGACAGCTTGAAAAAGCCTACCAGAATGATGTTCACTCTGCCACCTGACTAGCTTGTCTTCCATCTAGACATTGCAGTATGTAGAAGAGTGCTTTTAGTATTATAAATTTGATCCAACACGTGTTCAATTAGATGAAATATTAAATATTGCACTACATGTGAATTGGGAAAATGTTAATTTGCTTCTGTAGTTTTAAGTGTATTCTCAGAGGCAGATGAAGACATATTACATCACTGAGTTCAAGAAATAAAGTAAATAGAAGAAAAAAGGTGTTATTTTAATTTGGTTATGTTTATATTTGAAGTTTTATTTTCCAGATTTAGGAGAACCTACTAAATACACTGAAAAAAATCTGGTAGCCCTGGGTTAAATATCATACCTTATTTTTTGTTTATTAATCCCAGGGTAGAGTAGAAGACTATGCTCTCTTATATAATATAAAAATGATATGGGGAAAAGAAGTAAAAAATTAACTTAGAGACACCATTAATTAATTTCTTTTATAAATGAAACACTAGATAGTTTCTATTTGTTTTGACAAATAGAGAATATATTTAGAATCAATGCTTTATTTCTTGGAAAGTGGAGTAAAAAATTTAAATGTAGTATTCAGATTGTATTATAACTATGCACTACAGATCACATACATTTGTCTTTTCTTTGTATTAGACATTATTTAATGGTAAGCATCCTTTCAAGGGCTATTTTATATAAGTAGTAAGGTATCTGGAATTTCTGAAATAATAAAAGTGACCTAAATCACTGTGTTTGGTAAATTCACAATATCCAAATAGCAGGAGGGGAGTGCTAGAGGTAGGGAGGGGAATGCTCATGTTCTCATTATTCCCAAACAGATTCTTAAAGTCTTCTCACTGGACACATGGATGCACCTCTGTAATACCCAATGTCTTAGCCACAACTGTCTGCACTTTTTAATGAGATACATTTCAACATTATTCCTTGTCACCTCAATATCAGATACTTTCTCATGTAATCTTTTACTTCTGAGGAGTTGAATTATTGATCCATAAACTGAATCCATAGCTATGTATCTGTGGATGTTTTTAAATTATGTGAAAATTTTGTATATGCATTTTTCAGGGGAAAGTGTCAGATCACCCACCTGGTGATTGTAACAAAAACAATCACTCCTGTTGATATTTAAGTCTTAATTAATTCAGAAAAATTTGCACACACCTTAAGGTCAGATAGTATTTTGTACCCTACATATAAAAACTCCTTTTTTTTTTTTTTTGGGATAGAGTCTCACTCTGTTGCCCAGGTTGGAGTGCACTGGCATGATCTCTGCTCACTGCAAACTCCGCCTCCCATAACATTAATGATCACTGATCACAGATCACTGTAATGAATATAATAATAAGGAAATATTTTAAAAATTGTGAAGATTACCAAAGTGTGAAACCAAGACACAAAGTGAGCACAGGCTGTTTGTTAAATGGCACCAATAGACTTGCTTCACCAGGATTGTCACAAACATCTCATTTGTAAATAAAAGAAAAAATGTTCCTATCTGTGAAGCACAATAAAGAGAAGTGCAATAAAATATGTTTGTATTAATTTGGTTAACTTTATTCCAACTTAATGTAAATTAGTTTTAAAACAGTTTATAAAATTCTAAAATGAACCTGGCAAATTTAGAGCAATAATAAAATGATTTAAATTAGAAAAGTCTTTTTTAAAAAGGATAAATAACAAATGTCTCATTGGAATTATTAAAGTTGTTTCAAGTTCAGCTCTGAGGTTCTTAGAAACTAAAGTAAAAAAGTATGACCAGTTTCTGAAGTCAAGATAAAATCATACAATCTTTAACTTAGAAAATTATCTTCTGTGTTGTGTCCTAAGCATAAACAAATGTAAGGACTTGCCCTGACACTCTGTAAGTAGTTCCACTCCAATACGCCCTGCAGAAATGTTTCCTGGCAAGAACAGCAAGTCAGAAGCCTTTTCAGCATGGCAATGAGGGAGAGAGACTATGCTATTAAAAAAAAAAAAAAAAGATGAGCAGGAACAATAGCATCTTAGACAAGTGAGAAGTTTCAAAAGAGACTTTTGAAAGGAGAGCAGTTGCAATTATAAGGAGCAAAATATGGAATGATGAAAAAAGATACTTTAAAGAAAGTTTTCCTCAGTACTTTGCAATGCACTTGCCACCTTCTGAAGAAAGCTGGCTCCTCCTGGAACCTTAGGGTATTTGGACCCATGCTTTGGAATGGGGTGACCATCAGCATCAAGCTAACTTAAATTCAAATTTGTGTGCATAGGATAAGAATAATTGGGTTAAATAAAATTCACTTTTAATCTAAAATGTCATTCATTAATTTGACCAACTTTCCTTACCACTGGCCACTTGGTCCTTGTCTTGTTTGACAGGGTTGTCAAACAAGGTTTGTTGTTTCCTTCTTTGAAGGAAAGAGTCAGTGTTTCTTCCATTCCAATGCATCCACTTGAGGAATTTTTAATAAAGTGGGCAATGAATGGGCAGCAGAAGAATTTACAGGCCTGCTAATCAAATGCTAAGTAATAAACCCTGGAAATTCTAAACTCGTTTGCATGAAGACCTTGCTTATTTTGTAACTATTATGTATTATCAAACATATACTTAATTCTTTGAATGTGTTAGTATGTGTTCAAAGTACACCTTAATTTTATATATACATATATTTAAATTACATAAAATAAATAAGCCACTAAAAATTTTTAAACATTTTCTTATATTTCCTTTCAGTATTTTTATGTGCATGCAACTGTACTTGGTAATATTGCTGAATGCATGTTTGCATTGACAAAGCCTCTCCCCTTGCCCAAACTCTAGTCAGGATCCTCTAAGCCTCCTCTCAGCCTCAGCCTTCAGTGTTCGTCCTAGTCTGGCCCACATCTCTCAGGTTTAGGAAGAAACTTGCAAAGAATCCCCCACTCTCAGTACTGATCACCTTTGATATCTGATCAAATTTGTTATCTCCCACCACCCTCCAGATGATTTCTGATCAGTCTGGCCTGCCTTCAGTAAGAATCCTGTTCGATCTGTTTAACCCAAATCCCCTTTGCCCCTGATGTTTCCTCTTAGTATCCCCAGTTGAGCCAATTTTAACCATTAAAAAAATCTTGGAAAAATTAAGTTCAGATAGGTTCCAGAGTGCTTATGTTCATTTCTTGGCTTTCTGAAGACCTGGCATATCCTCTTTAAATTGCCTCAATACAAGAAAATGCAAAATGGAAAGAAGTAGACATTAGAAATTGGAAAAATGGAGAAATACAGGAATGAACATAAGTTTCTATTTCAAGTAATTAGGTAAATTGTAAGGTGTTTATATTTAACTTTTTCTCATTAGCTTTAGCCCCTTGAACCTTTGAGAACATGTTATTACTATATTTATCGAATGTCATATTTTTTATTTTAACATAGAATGGCATTTTCACTCAAATCTCTTGAAACATATATTTATAGTCAATAGTTAAATTTTATTTAATATCAGTTGTTTCTTTTTATTAGTATTTTCTTAAAAAATAATATTGGCCCGGCGCAGTGGTTCACACCTGTAATCCCAGCACTTTGGGAGGCTAAGGTGGGCAGATCACTTGAGGTCGGGAGTTGGAGACCAGCCTGAGCAACTTGGAGACAACCTTTCTCTACTAAAAATACAAAAAGTAGCCGGGCGTGGTGGTGCTTGCCTGTAATCCCAGCTACTCAGGAGGCTTGAGGCAGGAGAATTGCTTGAACCTGGGAGGTAGAGGTTGCAGTGAGCCGAGATCGCACCACCGCACTCCAGCCTGGGTGACAGTGCGAGACTCCATCTCAAAAAAAAAAAAAGAAAGAAAGAAAATGCCAGACATTTGTTGAAGGGCTGGGATGGTATAGTGAAGTGTTCTGAGTCAGTTGGGCTCTGATTGATAAAGAGCTTGGCATGTTTGAAGGACAGCAAGGAAGCCAGAATAGCTGGAGCATAGCAGCAGGGAGACAAGTGCCACAAGATGAGTTGGGGAAAGGTTTGTCTTTTAAGTGCTCTGAGAAGCAATTGAAGATTTGAAATAGAATAGTGACTTGCTTGATCACATTTGTACTTTTGAAAAGTTCCTCTGGCTGCTGTGGGGAAAGGCTTGAGTAGATGCAGGGTGGGAGAAGCATAACCAGCAGTAGACTCTTGTGGCAGGTTAGGTGAGAGATGGTGGTGGCCACGACTGGGCTGCTAGTGGTGGAAGTGACAAGAAGTAGAAGGATCGGAGACAAAACTTGAAGATAAAAAGTCTTGAATTTGCTGATGATTTGCATTGACGAAGTGTTGGGGGAGAGGACTGAAGGAGCAGAGGAGAGTGACAAGGGACTGGATGCCATTTATAAGGATGGGGAAGACTGGGATGAAACCGGTTAAGGGAGAAATTTTAAACATGGCAAAATTAAGAGGGGTTTTATGTGAGAAAATGGAAATGCTAAGAAGGAAGTTGAAAATCCTGCTAATTTGGAGATCTTTGATTAAAACTAGAAATAAGAATGTGGGAAGCATCAACTTCCAAGATGCCCTCATTGTAGATAACACCATTTAGGATCTAGGCTCAAGCCCTGGGAAACTCCAGGGCTTCGGAAGTCAAATAGAGGAAGAACACGTACAGGAGATGAAGAAAGATTAGCGAGGAAGTCAGTGAAATATCCACAGGTGGGCTGCTGCCAAATCCAGCAGAACAGTATGCCAGATGTTAGGAGCATGAGTAAAATGAGAAAAGAGAAATGGCTTTTGACAACACTTCCCTACTAATAGTAGGGAAGAAGACATAGGTACAGATTCAAGTTGATTTCAAATTATGAAAGTGAGATAATTGACCTGCAGTGGTTGCTGCTCAGTGAAATCAGCATAGTGATTACCTGAGCTAGGTTAGAGATTTGATGGGTAAGAAAGAACACCTGAGGGTAATCCTGGAGGGGAAAAAAATAAAGTGTTTGCTGGAGAGAATGAGTTGGATTGCTGGACTTCAATGTGTGTGGGTTGAGTTTGTGACTTAAAAATGAAACCAGTCTATTGCTTGTGTGGCTTTTCCAAAATACTGTTATTCCATTACCTATCTCTTACCCCAAGAGTAGTCACATTCTTATTTCTGGTTATTTTAATTCCTGGTATTTGTACGTGATTAATGAGATAGTACTTGTTAATTTGATGATATTCTAGAAACCTGGTAAGTACTATGTACCTTGTCTTAAGTTTTGGTTACTTGATTGGTAAAATTATGCATGCACCATTGAATTACCTAATTCAAAATATATTCTTTTATTGTTTGACATTTGTCTTGTTTTTCTTTAAAATGTTATCTTTGTGGAGTAAACATTTTTCTTTATGCTGTTTAGCATCTTCAGATTAGTTCAGGGTATTGCTGAATGTGGTTGTTTGGAAGTAAAATGCTTTAGTTTTAGTTATATAGATTTTAATAAGATAATACTTTCTATATAATTTATCAGGTACTTTAGGCATTTTAATTTGCAAATTTAGGACAATTTGCTTTAACGTTTCTTCACTTTTGTCCATTGGATGTAATTTCCATAAAGTATTCATTTCTCTAAGTAAAAACCGAAACCAAACCGACAACTAATGGTCACTGAAGAAAGAGTGATTAAATGCTAAGGTTATAATGGTATTTGCATTTGAATGTTACCAGCTCTCTACAGTGTAAAGTTTATGCATTTATCGATTGCTTATGTTTCTCATTGCATTCTTTGGCCTACTGGTTTTGGTTGTTTATAGCCATAGAATATAGAATTCCTTATGGTTATCCATTTCTCCTTTTAAGTAGAGTGATAGTTGTTAGAAGAAAAATAACCCCCCAATACTTTCTTCTAGTGTTAATTCTTAAAGTGTGATTGACTTTTATTTACTTTTTGGTGCAGTAATTGCAGTTCATGAGTCAATGTTGATATCATATAAACCTTAATTTTTAAAGTTTCATTGTAGTGATGTCTCTGTAGCAGCAAACATTTAAGTTATTTAAGTTATACTTAAATGTTTAAATCACTGTTAGTGATTAGCTTATTTTGCCTTCCTTGAAGCAATTTGTACTAAATTTCCATACGTTTGCATTTGTTTTTGCTGTTCTAAAATTCCTTAGTTGCTGGCTTTGACCTTTTATGTTGCTGAGTTTTACACATCTATTTTCTCAACTGCCGTATCCTAGGAGGCTTGGAGTGCCCAAAATACAGTGAGCCCACCTTCCTGGTCCCCAGACATTTCAGAAGGTCGGGAAATTTTTAAACCCAGGCAGCTTCCTGGCAGTGCCATTTGGAGCATCAAAGTGGTAAATAAAATTGCATTTACATTCATATATCATTTCTGTCTGATTTGTTTTGCCCTACTGGGTGTTAAGAATTTAATCTTTCTTTTCTAGATTGAGCTTCCAGAAACACTATTTAAATCTAAAAATTGTAATGTAAAGAAATAATATGCTTGCATTTAAAAATCAAGTATACATTTTTAATACCTCTTTTTATGGTTAATTCCTTTTGTTGTGATTACTACTGGTTTTATGAGGGAGAAGTCCTTGACATGTAGACCAAAAGGTAATTAAGGACCTTTTCATTCATGATATCATAAAGCTTTGTTGCTTAGAAAAAAGCAGAAGAAAAAACTCCATTAATTTATTATGTTCTCATGGAGAAGAAATACCAAAATTGTGGCAGATTTCATTGTCTGTTTAATACCTTAAAATGACAAGGCTTTTTCCCCCATGACATTGGTTGATGGCTCTGCCAGTCCTTGAAGTGAGTTAAGTAGTGTGATGCATTTTGAAGAGAAAAAAATTAATTTGAAAAAGTATTAACTCAAAAGTTAAAATACTTCATTGACTGGAGATGACAGTTTTTCTTCATATTCTATATTTAATATTCTGGAATATGGCTGTTTAATTCAGACTAATGAAGGATTTTAAGGAATTCTAGGTTATACTTTATTTTCTTTCATGACTGGAAGAACTATTTTTTTTTTAACCTCCCTACCTCCCCATGATATCATCCAAGATATTGAGGTATAAATATACCTCATTTGACAGTTTGATAATATAGACCACCAATTTTTACTTACTTTTTTTCTGGGTCAGCATTTCATGTTTGAGAAAATAAATTGAGAGACTACTGTAGTCTTGATTTTTAATCGCTGACTTAATTTTTCAAAAATCTTTTATACCAATTTAATAACAAAACAAACTCGGCCGGGCGCAGTAGCTCACGCCTGTAATCCCAGCACTTTGAGAGGCTGAGGGGGCAGATCACTGGAGGTCAGGAGTTCGAGGCCAACCTGGCCAACGTGGTGAAACCCCGTCTCTACTAAAAATACAAAGAGATTTAGCTGTGCATGGTGGCATGTGCCTGTAATCTCAGCTGCTGGGGAGGCTGAGGCAGGAGAATAGCTTGAACCCAGGACACGGAGGTTGCAGTGAGCCAAGATCACACCATTGCACTCCAGCCTGGGCAAAGAAGCGAGACTCCATCTCAAAAACAAACAAACAAACAAAAAACCCAAAAAACTAACCTGACCCCATCCATCTGTTGTGCAAAGAAGCTGATGCACTTCTCAAAAGGGATCTCAAGGAGAGCAGGGTAAGAGAAGACAGGAGTGGCAGTTTGAAGCTGGGAGCTGGCTGTATTTATTACATCCAAAGGGAAAAAAGCCATTCCTCCCATTCCTTTTGTTCATGTGTTTCTATTTTATGCTTACAGTATCACCATCAATTTTTGACTTGGAAACCATTCTGCTAAATAGGGAATAAGTTCATTTCAAACTATGATAGGGACATCAGTTGAAGATATGACATATTATTTAACTTATGGTGAGGGAAACACCTAAGTATTTTCCTGAGCATCTGGATAATTTTAAATATACATAATTCATCTACTTAGGTAGGTGCCAGGTTTTTTCAAGGAGTAATTAATTAGTACAAACAAGGGTGAGGGGGCAGGGAACACCATACTCTGGTACTTAATGTCTGAAATTATCAGGGAATTTAACACATTTTCCAATAGGTTTATTTCTTGTGTAAGAAGTCAGATAAATTATTTCCATTTCAAGTATTTATTATTCAGATTATTTAAAGCAAAGCTTTCACAAAGCCTTTTGTCAGCTTTCCTGTAATCCTCAAATAATTTTTCCTGGCTGGACGCTTTGGCTTACTCCTGTAATCCTGGCACTTTGGGAGGCAGAAGCAGGAGGATCACTTAAGCCCAAGGGTTCTAGGCTGCAGTGAGCTGTGATCACACCACTGCACTCCAACCTGAGTGACGAAGAAAGTTCTTGTCTCAAAAATAAAAGTAATAACAATAATAATAAATTTTCCTCTAAATACAATGGTGAATGAGGTAGAAATGTTGAGTTCATAAGAGAGCTGTTGAATAGTGAAGGAAACTGACTTAATTTTAATGACAGGAAGAATACTGTTACACACTAGCAAAAATGAACTTTCATGCTGATGTAGCAGTACAGAATATGCTTCCAACCCAGGGACGCTGGAGCCAGACTTTCTAGCTAAGCGACCTTGGACAAGTTACTTAACCCTTTTATTCCTCAGCACACTCATCTCAAATGAGGATAATAAAACCTACTATATGGGATTGTTGAGAGTAAAAAATACTTAGATTAGTACATAGTAAGTACTCAACAGATGTTAGCTATTACTGTAATCACCGCGAGACCAGTTAATGAGAGAGTTCTTCCTTATCCTTACTCTATATTGAATACAACTTGTTGCACTTCGAAATATCTGGATAAGGCTATAGTTGTTGTCGTCACCGAGAATGTAGGAGTGCGAAAGAGAAAAATCATGCAAAGCCTTGCTGATAGCGTTCACAGTGACAGCCCGAAAGTATGATTCTAAGGTTGTAAGCATTTTATATTTAGATTTTTAAGTTGTGGAGTATACTTTTAAAGATAAAAATAATAAGCCAGGTCTCTTAATACTTATCTAAAGAAGTGTTTGTATAACATTTAATAAAATATTTTATCTCAGTGGCATTTGGATTTAAAAATTATTTTGGGCTGTCACAGAATGTTGACTTTTCCTAATCTATTACATAGGGCCGTGGGTCTGGATTTCCAGGAAAGCGGAGACCTCGAGGTGCAGGACTGTCGGGGCGAGGTGGCCGAGGCAGGTCAAAGCTGAAAAGTGGAATCGGAGCTGTTGTATTGCCTGGGGTGAGGCTTGCTTCATGTATATTTTCTCTAATCTAAATGTCAGTTAATGATGAAAATCTCATAGCAAGTTATTTTGAACTTAAGAGTCATATAAATAGGTCAAAATGTTTATTTTACTGTCCTACTTTGCTTTTTTTTTTGAGCCTCTGGTTACGTTTTCTTGTATATTTACTTTCTCATCCTTTCTCTTTTCTTACCTTCCTCTTTGACTCCTTATCTTTCTATGCCAACCCTCTCTAAAAAGTCAGTATGTAATATAGTTGCTCTTTAATTTAAAAATTTTAAGATTGATATTTGCTTACTATCATGTTATGAGGCTTTATTTATATGTGTATTACAAATATATTTGCTAACTACTAGCAAATATTTTATGTAATAACTTTGCTATTTATTAAAATCCTGTTTTTAAAATTCTGAAATGTCATTTTAAGTATAGGAGACAGGTGAAATTGTTCAAGTTTACTACTAAACCAGGAATAAGGAAGCTTAGATTCTCGTCCTTTTTTCAAAAAGAAAAATTTTCAAACCAGGCTTATTGAGGTATAGTTGATATAAGCTATATTTGACATGTACAATTCCATAAGCTTTGATATATACATATACACCCTTGAAAACGACACCACAATCATGATAGTGAATATATTCATCTCCCAACGTTTCTTCATGTCCCTCTGTAATTTTCTGCATTCCCCCTGCCATCCGTCCTTGTCCCCAAGATTAGTTTACATTTTCTAGAGTTGTATATAGGTGGAATCATACAGAACTGTATGCTTTTTGGACTGATTTATTTCAGCACAATTATTTGGAGATTCATCTATGCTGTTGTACTTGTTAACAGTGTACTCCCTTTTCTTGCTGAGTATTAATAAAACTGTGGATGCACCACAGTTGTAGACCTGTGCACTTTTTTTCTTCTTCTTTTTTTTTTTTTTTCGGAGACAGGTTCTCTTTCTAATTCCTGGCTGGAGTGCAGTGGTGCGATCATAGCTAACTCCAGCTTTGACCTCCCACCTCTGTCTCCCAAGTAGCTGGGACCATAGCTGTGTGCCAACACACCCAACTACTTTTTAAAAATTTTTAATAGAGACAGCATCTCACTATGTTGTCCAGGCTGGTCTCGAACTTCTGAGCTCAAGCAATTTTCCCACCTTGGCTTCCCAAAATGCTGGGATTACAGGCGTGAGTCACCATGCCCCCGCCTGTAGTCTTACATTCTTGTAATGTCTTCATCTGGTTTTGGTATCAGCATAACTCCAGCTTCATAGAATGAATCAGAAAGTATATTCTCATCTTCAGTTTTCTGGAAAAGTTGTGTAGTAGTGGAAATGTATCTTCTTATATTATACATGAATTTATTAGTGAAAGCATCTTGGCCTGAAATTTTCTTTGTGGGGGGTTTTTGTTGTGTTTTCTTTTTTTCTTCTTTCTTTCTTTTGAGATGGAGTTTCGCTCTTGTTGCCTAGGCTGGAGTGCAATGGCACAATCTCAGCTCATGCAACCACTGCCTCCCAGGTTCAAGTGATTCCCCTGCCTCAGCCCCCTGGTTCACCATGTTGGCCAGGCTGGTCTCGAACTCCTGACCTCAGGTGATCCACCTGCCTTGACCTCCCAAAGTGTTGGGATTACAGGCGTGAGCCACCATGCCCAGGCTGGAGTGCAGTGGCGTGATCTCTGCTCACTACAGACTCCACCTCTCAGGTTCAAGCAATTCTCCTGCCTCAGCCTTCTGAGTAGCTGGGATTACTGGCATGCACCAACATGCCTAGCTAATTTTTGTGTTTTGGGTAGAGATGGGGTTTCGCCATGTTGGCCAGGCTGGTCTCGAACTCCTGACCTCAGGTGATCCATCTCCCAAAGTGCTGGGATTACTGGATGAGCCACCGGTGCCCAGCCTGTGGGACAGTTTTTAACAACAAATTGTATTTCTTTAATAGGTACCTATTTAGGTTATCTGTCTCTCCTTGCATAAATTTGCACCTTTCAAGAAATTTGTTCATTTTGTCTATCTTGACAAATTAAAGGAATGGAGTTGATCATAATGTTTCTTATTATTTTAATACCTGTAGAATCTGTAGTGATTTCACCTCCCTCATTCTTGATACTAATAATTTGTATCTTGTCTTATTTTTTTCCTGATCAGTCTGGCTAGAGATTTATCAATCTTATTGATCTTCTTGAGTCAGCCTTTGTTTTCATGGACTTTTCTCTGTTTTCTTTCCTCTTTCTGTTTTATTGATTTATATTCTCATCTTTATTTTTTCCTATCTTCTCACTTTGAGTTTAATTTGATCTTCTTTTTTTGTTTACTCTTACGTGTCCCTGCTTGGAAGGGACACTTGTGAAGTTTAGGTCAGAGCTTTCTATTCTCCTTGACTTATATCTGTGGTCTAGGAAAATGAAATTTCTATCACCTTCTGGATAAATCACACTATTATCTATGCAGGCAACAATAGCACATATTTTCTCAAAGATTACCTTTGCCCTCAAGTTAGGTTTTATTTTTCTAGCAGTCTAAAGGTCATGAAATAAATTATAAAATAAAAACAGTGGGTCTTCAAGCTAGATGATACTGTTTTCTTTCTTGCGTGGACAATTATTTTAAAATATTTTGGTTTTTCTGCACTTATTATTTAAATATGACTCCCCACCCCCACGTGAATCTAGGGACATTGCAGTTTTCTACTGCAGACTTTGTTTCTGGTTTATACTGGGAATATATTGTTTATCATTTTCAGTGAAAGCATCCACTGGTTAAATTTCCTTTTAAAAATAATAATGGATCTTTACAATTTCTTTGAGCTGCTCAGTGTGTACAATGTGTTGAATTTTCTGTTAGTAGTTGGGAGGTAGAAATAGATACTTTATCTCTATTTTAGCCATTTCCCTAATTATATATCTCAATAGTCTTGTCAATGCATCATTAGTCCTATGACTGAATTAATGATTACTTTTAGTAGTCACTTAATTTCTTACTGATGATGATGATTCTACTTCTGTGAATCATCTTGGATGATTCTCTAAAATCTTAGAAAGCTAATTTTGTTAATACTATGCATATAACACATCAATACATTTTCTCTATTAAAAAAATTAAAGCGCTATAGGTAGATCAGAATTTACCATTACTAACTCCTCAGTCCTCCTTATTTCCCTGTTACCAGTTTGGTATATTTATATATTAGGTTGATCCATATGAAATTGCCAATATTATTTCTGAACTGATGAAAAGCAGCAATTTCTTATGATTCAACCTGTTATATGTGCCCATAGACTACATGTAATGACTTTGCAGGTTTTTATATTATAGTGCTATACCTCAAATACTGTTCTGCAATTTATTTTTTCACTCAACAACGTCTTTTGTAATTTCTTTCATGGCAGTCTATACAAGTTTCTACCTCCCTACTTTTAAAATGTTGCATAATTTTCTAATGTTTGGATTTGTCATGGCTTTACTTACTCCCTAATGATGAATATTGGCATTATTAACACTTGTAGTCATTAGGGTTCATATGACTATAAATTGCTCTTATAAAGCATTAGTACTATCCATTAAAACTGCTTTTAGGCTGGACACGGTGGCTCATGCCTGTAATCCCAGCACTTTGGGAGGCTGAGGTGGGTGGATCATGAGGTCTTGAGATCAAGACCATCCTGGCTAACATGGTGAAACCCCATCTCTACTAAAAATACAAAAAATTAGCCGGGCATGGTGGCAGGCACCTGTAGTCCCAGCTACTCGGGAGGCTGAGGCAGGAGAATGCCGTGAACCTGGGAGACAGAGCTTGCAGTGAGCTGAGATTGTGCCACTGCACTCCAGCCTGGGTGACATAGCAAGACTCCATCTCAAAAACAAACAAACAAAAAAACAAAAAAAAAAACTGCTTTTAAATGTATTTGTATTGAAAAATACTGAGATGTAGTCCTTCTATTTAGTTAACCAACCAACCTTCCTTCCTTCCTCTTTTTTTTTTTTTTTTTTTTTGGAGACACGGTCTCACTCTGTCACCCAGGCTGGAGTGCAGTGGCATAATCTTGGCTCACTGTAACCTCTGCCTCCTGGGTTCAAGTGATTCTCCTGCCTCAGCCTCCTGAGTAGCTGAGACTACAGGCATGTGCCACCACGCTCGGCTGTTTTTTGTATTTTTGGTAGAGACAGTATTTCACCATGTTGCCCAGGCTGGTCTCCAACTCCTGAGCTCAAGCAATCCACCCACTTTAGCCTCCCACAGTGCTAAGATTATAGGCATGAGCCACCACACCCAGCTGGTTAATCTTCTTTCAGTTGTTCCTCAAGAAAAGTAATTCAGTTGCTTTATGTTTTGACCTTGAACATAACCTGTTGTGTTTCAACTCTGTCTTTCCAGGCTTAGGTTATAAGCTTTTTAAAGAAACAGGATTGTATTTTATGATTTTGGCAGTGCCCTCCTTGTCTTCTTTCTACAACTTCTAGTTCAGAGCTTTATTTTGTTTCATAATCACTCTAGAAATTATTAACAAACCAGTGGGTACTTAGTTGATTTAGTCAAATAGAACTAAGTCCAGACTGAAGAATATTGGTTGATAATCATTTGGCTGATACTGAAATTTGGATGTTATTAAAAATAATATTCTAAAGCGGTGCTAATAGAAATATAATGAGAACCACATATGCAATTTAAAACTTCCTAGTAGCCACATTAAAAAGTTACAGTGAGCTGGGTGCAGTGGATCATTTGAGGTCAGGAGTTAAGAGACCAGCCTGACCAATATGGTGAAACCCCGTCTCTACTAAAAATACAGAAATTAGCTGGGCATGGTGGTGGACAACTGTAATCCCAGCTACTTGGGAGGCTGAGGCAGGGAGAACAGCTTGAACCAGGAGGCAGAGGTTGCAACGAGCCGAGATCCCACCATTACACTCCAGCCTGGGCAACAAGAGTGAAACTCATCTCGAAACAAAATAAAGGTTATAGTGAACAGGCGAAATTAATTTTAATGCCTTCCATTTTGACCGATATATCTAAAATATTACCATTTCAACATGTAATATGTAATTATGTGCTGTATTTTATGTTTGCAGGACATCTCAGTTCAGACTAACTACATTGCAGATCCCAAGTGTGTGTCATTAAAATAGTGATAGATTTGTGTGTGTACATACTTATAATATTATCATTTATAGTTTCTTGATTAGAATTCTGCATAATCAAGTCTTACTAAGACAGGTTTATTATATTTTCTCATTACTTCTTGGTCTAAAGGAATTCTACCTCTAAAGAGAGAATGAGTTGAATAATAAAATGTCATGACTCCATTTTACTGTAGTATCTTAGCATTAATATTTGGAATTGTTATTCTAGACCTTAGCAAAAATATATGTTTTGATTATGAATTTTCTGAAGCTTTCCAGTTAAGTGTAAAACAAGTGAAAAATATAACTTTGTATTTTGTGTATTTTGCTTTTTATAGGTGTCTACTGCAGATATTTCATCAAATAAGGATGATGAAGAAAACTCTATGCACACTACGGTTGTGTTGTTTTCCAGCAGTGACAAATTCACTTTGAATCAGGTTTGAACTTGACAATTTACTGTCTTCCTCATTGAATTCCTCCTTGTATATTTCTGCTTTATCTCATATACACAGAAGTGATCCAATATTTAGCTATAGAGCTGTATTAGTTAAGAAGGTATTTTTAAAGTAAAATTTGTAGGTTTTTAGCTTAGTCTCCATTTAAAATATGTTCTGTTTTCTTAACTTCAGGATATGTGTGTAGTTTGTGGCAGTTTTGGCCAAGGAGCAGAAGGAAGATTACTTGCCTGTTCTCAGTGTGGTCAGTGTTATCATCCATACTGTGTCAGTATTAAGGTAAACATCCTTAAATTGAGTTAACAAATATGTATTGAATTTTTATTTGGTTTTAGTAGTAACATGAGCTCCCAGTTCTCACAATTAAGTATTATGATTATTAAACATATGTGACAGTATTTAAGTACTTTAAATACTGCTTTTAAGGGTTTGCTATCTGAAGAAATTTGCTTCTCTATAAATCTTATATTGTACTAATATCCTGCTTTTGTCTTGAAAAAGTAAAACATAAAAATATATGCATTTAATTTAAAAGACAATTTATACTATTCACAAAGGTTTTAGGTTTAGCTGATTCATTTTGTCTGTTGATTTATAAAGCTGAGAACTGGAGTATTTAGTAAAAAATTATTAGCCCATTCTGTTCTTTCCCACATTCTCTCTCCTCTGTGCTCACTCATACACAAAATGACATTTTCTCCTTATAGCCAAAAGAAACAAGTGTCATATTTAATGCAATTGGTAATAATCGAGAGTCAGCACTGCTCACTTTCAAGCATTTCAGGATAGAGGCTTTCTGGGGAACCTTTTAAGTGGTATCGTGTGCTTGGTTTCAAATATGGACAGGTCTCAATACTTCACTAGTTTTATCTAAGGTTCTTGGTTTTTTCTTTTTAAGAACTCAGTCTTAATAAAACTTACATATTTGAATAAAGTGTCATGGCCACTGGAAGCAAGCATGGAGGTATAGCTGTACAGCAGAGGTCTTAAACTGTATACTCCACAAGGAAATCTTTTCTAGTATTGCCATACCTTGTAATATAAATACTAACCTCAGTTTCAATAATAGGTTGTGAATCATGAGTGATTTTTATACCATTCTCCCTGCCCTTCAGACATCACTGTGTTATATCATTGTCAGTAAAATGTCAGTATAGTAAGCCAATCAACATTATCTCCTTCAGAATTCTTTGTTGATAACTACAGTAGTATTTATTTTATAGGGTAATACAGGTTTTTGTGAATTTAGGAATCAAAATGAAAGATTGTAATTAATACTATCCAAAATAGAAGACTAGTACGGTTAATTTATGTAGTTTTTTAAAATTAGTTGCTCATGGTATATGACTGAAAAACACAGAGTATATAAAGCCAATTAAAAATGAAGTTATATATGCATAAAACATGTTTATTTTCTTCTTTGTGCTTTATATTCTGTATAAAAGTAGCTGCTATCATTAGATTTTGTTTTTTAGAATACTTAATGTTTTGGACCTAAGGAAATTGAATAAGATCCCTTTCAAGATAGTAATATATTTCTTTTAACCCATCCAACAATTACCGAATTCCCATTTTACAGATGAGTACGACTTACATAAGTTAAGTTTGGACAATTAGTGCACTATCAGACACCTAGTTATTCCTGTTTTTAAAAATTATGTGTGGTTCCTTTTACACAACACTGTTTTGGACAGTATAGAATACTGCAGTCTCATTGAGAAATACAGCAGTATCTAGAAATATACTAGGGATATGTGAATTGGCTCAGCTTGCATTTTTATTGCAGGAGGCAATTGTTTGTGGATAAGCTTGATACCTTTGAAGCTTCTTTTTAAGCTTGCTGGGGCAAGTCTAGAAAGCCTTCACTCTAAGGTGGATATTTTCAAACTTTATGGTTTTAGAACCTTAACACTCTTTAAAATTACTGGGGATGCCATAGTTTTTGTTCATGAGGATTTTAACTATGGACTATTCAGCATTTTAGAAATTAAAACTAGGAACATTTTGTAACACAAGACTACAGAAGCACAACCTGTACAATGTCAGTGTAATATTATGATACAACATGTAGCTTCTATAAACACCACTGTATAATTGTGAATAAAGTGAAAAAAGGCAAATTAAATCTTAGTATTATTTAAACTTGTTTTAACTTTACAGACCCACTGGGGTTCCCTAGTCCACATTTTGGTAGCTGCAGTCCTAGCATTAGTTTAACCCTATACTTAAGTTTCTGGGATCACTACTGAAATCTACCCCCTGTTCACCAGTGTCTTTGTACTCTGACTGGTTGTGCTTCACTTGTCTTTGAGCCTTTTGCAAGCTCTGGTAATTGTGCAGCTTACAAATTCCCAGTAGATGTACTTTCCCCTGGTTGTGGGTCTTTGGGCTTCTAGAAGTACGGCTTGGTGTTCCACCAAAGACTTCAGGGGATCCTTTGTAGATTTCTGGAGCTCTTAGTCCTTATTGCTTCTTCATTTTGAGTACTGTGTCCTGCAAATTCCACTGCCTCACCTTCCCTAACCTCAGCGAGGCCATTGATTGTACTCTGCTGAGGTTCTCCCTCCCTGGGCAGCGTTCTGGAAAATGTTTCTAGGCAGAATATCATAGGACTCCCTGAGTGTTTCCTTCCTCTCAGAGACCACTGTCTCCTTTACTATGTGTTGTCCAATATCTGAAAACAGTTGTTTCATACACTTTGTCCAATTTTCTACTATCTTATGGGAGAACAGGCTGGTCCCATCTACTCCATTATTGTTGAAGCATGTATCCGTATTCGATTATAAAACATATCTGTAACAACTTTGGACATGGTACCATGGATGGAATCCTGGATGACATCTTATTTGAAAAAACTTTTAAAACTAAGGCTAAACTGGTTCAACAGAAGAAAAAAATGATAGTGCAACCCCAGTACCTAAGTTAAAAGGAAATTTCAAAGAGGGAGAAATTGTTGAAGTGTTGAAGTACTAGAAGTCAAGAAACACAAACACTAATGTTTCCATTAGATTTGAGAATAAGAAGGTCTTGACAAGCCTGGCTTAAGCAGTTATGAGTGGATGTGGGTGTAGAGACTAGACTGTAGTGTTTTGAAGAGTGAATATAAGCGGAGAAACTTGAGAGTTTGGTTGTAAAAGGGACCACAGGTATCTGTGAAGAAAACTTAATAGGAATGAAGATAAATATTTTAAAAATTCTGCCACTAAATACCTCAGATCTGTCTGCCACTTTGTCTTCAGGTCATTGTTTAAGCCAGGGTCAGGCAGACTGGCCCATAGACTAAATCTGGCCCATTTCCTGTGTTTGCAAATAAACTTTTATTGAAATATGGCCATGTTCTTTTGTTTACATATATTTGTAGCGGTTTTTTCATTACACTGGCAGAGTTTTTATAAAGTTGCAACAGATCATATGGCCCTCAAAACTTTGTGTTTACTCTCTGGCCCTTTATTGGAAATGTTTGCTGGCTACTGCTCTAAGCCACCCTGATCTTACCCCAGGCCATTTCCTTCATTTGGGCAAATAACATACTAACTTGGTAATCTAAGACAAATTCTTAAAAATCAATAAGCTAATCAAAATAATAAATATACATGTTTAAAAATCAAATGACATTAAAAGCCTTGTAACGGGCCGGGTGTGGTGCCTCACACCTGTCATCCCAGCACTTTGGGAGGCCGAGGTGGGTGGATCACTTGAGAGCAGGAGTTCAAGCCAGCCTGGCCAACACAGTAAAACCCCATCTCTAGTAAAAATACAAAAATTAGCCGAGTGTGGTGGCTCATTCCTCTAGTCCTAGCTACTCAGGAGGCTGAGCCAGGAGAATTATTTGAACATGGGAGCTGGAGGTTGCAGTGAGCTGAGATCACACCACTGCACTCCAGCCCAGGCAACAGAGCAAGACTCCATCTCAAAAAAAAAAAAAAAAAAGGCCTTGTAATGAACAACCAACTCTTGTCTTACTCTACCTCCACATCTGAGGCAATCACTTTTAATCTTTTCAGGTGTTTTTTTCTTGTGGTTAATGTTACAGCTCTAAATAATCAACTGGTTTACTGCCTTATCAATGCTAGATTTTGTTGACTTTCTGCTATGAATAAATAAATTCTGATTTAGGTCTTAAAATACACCCCCTTCCTTCTCCCAATATAGTTGTATTACTATGTTTAGTTCAATTAATAAGGTGTTGGTTATGACTCAGTAAATGTTCACTGCAGATCTAAACAGTATACTATGAGTTTCTTCTGTCTTTCATGGAGTTTTTAATAACAAGAAAGTAATAGTGACTCTCCATTCGTTCTTTGTTTTTGCCTACTATAGAACTATCATATAAGATTATTTTTTAAAGTACTGTTTTTTTCTGGGAGAAGTCCTACCCTCCTTCTAGACATTCCCTTCTCCTGCTCTGATATGTGCCAGTGGCTTCTGGGTGTGTTGTTCTCATCCCTAAACTTCCCTGGCCTGATGTTCTTTGTTGGATCTGTTGATTTATAGATCCCAAGTCTTCCTTTTCTTTGTAATACATCCTCATTCTGTTCCGCATATCTCTAAGTAACTTTATTAGAAGGAGAATGAAGGAGCTGAATTTTGAGTCTTCCTGTGTCTACAACGTATTCTCTCTTCACACATAGTTGCTTGTGTAGCTAGGTTGAGAATTGTACTTTGAAAAGTATTTTCCTGTAGAATTGGAAACTTATACTCTTCTAGCATCTGGAGTTGGGAAGTTTTGTGCCATTCTGATGGGTGTTCCTTTGAATTTAACTCTTTTATTTTCTTCTCTGGTAGCTTTTAGGCTTTCATGTACCTCATGATCTGAATTTTTATTCCGTACCCTCATTACTTGCTGTTTCATTATAATGTGGGCACTTGATTGGTTCTGTCTGACGATCCTAGTCTTTTGAGATGTTAAAGAAGTTCCGCAATCTTAATATTACATGGTGTGGTTTCCTTCAGGAGTTTGTTAGGGATTTGGAGATTCCCAAATATTCTGCTAACTTATACCCTTGAGAGAGGGGAGAATAAACAGAGGAGTGAATGTGAACTTCAGAATTCCTAGCTTCATAGTCTAAATAGAAATCCTCTAAGATCATAAAATGTCCCTAAGAACTCATGCTTTACATTAATTTTTTTGGTATTTTTTCTATTGATTCTAAGCATGGAAATGTAGATGGAGATTTTGTTGATGTATTTTCAAATTATGTATCAATAATAGTGAAGCTTACTTGATTTCTTTAAAATCTGGTCGCTATATCTATAAATATAGTGGACATTAAATGTACAGCATAAGGTAATTATGTGGACTTTAAAAAGGCATTAAAATATGTGCCATTTTCTATTATTCTGCTCAGTAGGCTCCTAAAAGCGTGTATGAACATGCCCAACCCAGTATTGGGCCTCCGTAGGTGCTCAATAAATGTTAGTTGATTGCCCCTTTCTGCTTCTAGGTACATAAGCACCATATTAATTTATATAGTATATTTGATTATGTTAGGTTAATGCATAAATCACATGGATTGGTTGTTTCTTTCACAGATCACTAAAGTGGTTCTTAGCAAAGGTTGGAGGTGTCTTGAGTGCACTGTGTGTGAGGCCTGTGGGAAGGCAACTGACACAGGAAGACTCCTGCTGTGTGATGATTGTGACATAAGTTATCATACCTAGTGCCTAGACCCTCCATTGCAGACAGTTCCCAAACGAGGCTGGAAGTGCAAATGGTTCTCTAGGGTTTGTTTGCCTTGTCAGTCTTTCAAGTTCAGAGCTTTCTCATACCACTTTAGTTTTTAAAAATTAGCCATACCTATTTAATTGAATAATACACATATTCTATGATAGATACCACTAATCAGAAAAATTTTCACATACACATTAAATCATTTGCCCCATTATGTTCGTATGTAGCTTCCTGAATTACAGTAACTGAATAACTAAGAAAATAAAATTGAGACTTTTCGGGGGGATTTGGATTTCAGGTGTGTTTGGTGCAGACACTGTGGAGCAACATCTGCAGCTCTAAGATGTGAATGGCAGAACAATTACACACAGTGCGCTCCTTGTGCAAGCTTATCTTCCTGTCCAGTCTGCTATTGAAACTATAGAGAAAGATCTTATTCTGCAATGTAGACAATGTGATAGGTATTGTGCTATTTTTTCATCTTTTTAAAGCTTTTCTCTTTGAAATGTAGCAAAAAAAAAAAAATGGAAAATAGCTTTTCCTTAATCACAAGTTTTAGGTATGGAACTTTTTGCCTTGTAGATTTTTAGTCACCTAGAAACTTACAGAATTGGTTTCCTGTTTTGAATTCTCAACTCCAGACTAAAGTTTTGTTTTGTTTTGTTTTTAAATTTAGAGACAGAGTCTTGCTCTGTCGCCAGGCTGGAGTGCAGGGGCGCTATCTTGGCTCACTGCAAACTCCACCTCCGCCTCCTGGGTTCAAGCGATTCTCCTGCCTCAGCCTCCGGAGTAGCTGGGACTACAGGTGCATGCCACCACGCCCAGCTAATTTTTGTATTTTTAGTAGAGACGGTTTCACCATGTTGACCAGGATGGTCTCCATCTTTTGACCTTGTGATCCGCCCACCTCAGCCTCCCAAAGTTTTATGATTATAGGCATGAGCCACTGTGTCCACCCAAGACTAAAGATTTTTAATTTAGGCCTTTTTGAGGGTTTAGGCATCCCTTGAAATTAGATGGAGAATTATTGCCTTCATCTATGCCGTTTCTTATGAAGGGTTTCTGAATCTTTTAATAGATTATAAAAAATATCTAACACTTTCTGTTCTCCTTAAACCACTTTCTCTTAAAGCTCTAGATACTAGATATCTAGGTATTAGATAGCACCTTCTGCCCTCCCTACATAATTATGTGGAATTTCAAAATCAAGAATGTTTCTTTGCTTTCATTGGTATATTGTTGTACTCTTCAGAAGTTAAGCAGTGAACATATATTGATAGTATTATTTTATCAGTAGTACAGTATTCTTGGGACTCTGGCTACTAATTATCTGTTCCATTGCAAGACAACTTTTTACTTTATTTCCCAATTACCATTCAACATCGCTTTCCATGAGATATGTCTACTTCAAGTTAGATGCATTGCCTGGAGCCCATATATGCTAGCACTGCCATTTGCAGTTTTCTGAATACCTTTGTGTTTGCCCTAACTAGCTTCCTTGCTGTCTTTGAAATATTTAATATATGATTATAAAATAATTAGCTTCCTTATGTAATGTGCTTTGCTTCCTCTCTAGTAGTTGTTCTCATTCCTTTTTATTTCCTCCTTAGCTCTATGAAAGTTTTTCTGTTAATAGGGATAGTTAGGAGAAAAGGGCAAGGTAGGAGGAGCATGTGAGGCTTAGGGCTTTTAAGTTTGAAGACTCAGTGTTACAGGTTTAAAAGGTAGCAGTTCTCAGTATATTCCATTTTTTTAAAAAAAATGTACAAATATGGTCTTTTTAGATGGATGCATGCAGTTCGTCAGAACTTAAATACTGAGGAAGAAGTGGAAAATGTAGCAGACACTGGTTTTGATTGTAACATGTGCAGACCCTATATGCCTGCGTCTAATGGTAAGAGAATAATTTAAACTGTGAGTCTGCACTCTTGTACCACTCATTTGCACCTTACTGTCCATAACCAATGAATTAGCTTAGCTCTACTCTATTTTATCTTTGTGAAACTTACTTTGACAAGTATTTTATGAAAAATATTATTGTTGGTTATACATGACTTATCACAACTTGTTATAAAACAATTTACATGAAACAATAAAAAGCACATACTTTAGATGTAAACTATAATTTTGCCTCCAAGGAACATGATCTTGTAGTTATTGACAATATGTCAAAATCCAATGTGTTGATTCTTTCTTAGCCAGGTTTTCCTCCATGACTTGAGTATTTCCTTCATCACTTCTTGTTTTGTTGTTGCTTTAAAAAGTGCTTTTAACTTTAGTGTTCAAACATTTATTTTAATAAAATGAGTATAGAAACAGAAAATTTAATCATATATAAGTATGTAAATACACTTTACCTTTTCTGAAAAGAATTACCTGTATTTTTTTTTCATTTCAGTGCCTTCCTCAGACTGCTGTGGATCTTCACTTGTAGCACAAATTGTCACAAAAGTAAAAGAGCTAGGTAAAATTTGAAATGCTTTACTTAATTTAATTAATTTACTTTGCTTAATTTTTACATAATTGGCTTACCACTTGTAAAATCTGCTTCAATCATATGGGTGTTCTATCCAAATTCCATAATGTTGGTAATCATTTCCACAATGATATATAAAATGTCATCCAGCTTTACTGGGGCAGTATTCCTATAAATTTCAGCAAGTTGGCAACAAAAATAACAGCTCTTAGAATAACCATTAATGCCATACTTACTTTGGTTTCATTGATACATTACTGTGCTTAATTATCAGTTAGCAGAAAATACGGCCTAGTTAGCAAGCAGATTTCTTTTAGAATTAATTCAATCTGTTAATTTTTTAAAATAATTAATAAGCCTAGTATGGTGATTAATATGACATTCTTATTAAACAGTCATTCTTTTGAATACTTGTATTTAATAGTACCTGATACAAAAACATTTAGATAGTACAGGAATTGTTCTAAGGAACAACAGTTTTGTACATTTAAAATTAAATCTGCAGGATTTGTACTTATTTATTACTTCTCCTTATTAGTAATTATGTTGATACTCTGATTTTTCCAGATGAGCTTCTGGAGTATTCTCTCTTTTCTTGTGTAAATAGATCCCTGCCTTTTGATCTTTTCCAGGAAAAAGCTCATAGTGGATTAGCTGAGCATTGCATTTCTTTGCAGTGCTTCTAACTCTTTTTATTGGGACATGAAAATAGAAATGCCAGGAAGACTTTTTTGAGACGGAGTCTCGCCCTGTCACCCAGGCTGGAGTGCAGTGGCACGATCTCGGCTCACTGCAACCTCCACCTCCCGGGTTCAAGCGATTCTCCTGCCTCAGCCTCCCGCATAGCTGGGATTACAGGTGCCCGCCACCACGCCCGGCTAACTTTTTGTATTTTTAGAAGAGACAGGGTTTCACTGTGTTAGCCAGGATGGTCTCGATCTCCTGACCTCGTGATCTGCCTGCCGCCTCGGCCTCCCAGAGTGCTGGGATTACAGGCATGAGTCCCCGCACCCGGCCCAGGAAGACCATTTTTTAAAAACATGTAACATTTCTGCCTATAATCCAAGGAAGTTTGACCTATTTTTCCTAGTTTTTATTGGGTTTCATGAAGTTAATTATTCATGCATTTCATAGATACGTAATTGCTTTCTGGAACTACAGTCACATTCCCTTGACATGGGTATCAGTAATCAGTAATCAGTCAAATTTAAAATGAAAGTTTAGATTTGTATTCTTGGGATTTTGTAATTTTAGACCCACCCAAGACTTATACCCAGGATGGTGTGTGTTTGACTGAATCAGGGATGACTCAGTTACAGAGCCTCACAGTTGCAGTTCCAAGAAGAAAACTGTCAAAACCAAAACTGAAATTGAAGATTATAAATCAGAATAGCGTGGCCATCCTTCAGACCCCTCCAGACATCCAATCAGAACATTCAAGGGATGGTGATATGGATGATAGTCGAGGTAATACTAATTTATTTTCCATGAAATATGTGTGCAAGAATTACAGCATATAAAGTAACTTTTGAAATATGTGTATGATTTACCAAAGGGTAAATCACACTGACTTAGATAACCCCGATGTGACCCTTGCCATCTCCAAATGAGTGATCTTCTTAGACCTTGCCTTTTCAGGTTCTCTTCCTTTCACACGTTTTAGAACAGACCTACCTTACAGAAATCCCAAGGAGCACCATATCTTTGAAGATCACAGGTGGGGAAATACAGAGGGCTTGACTTTAGTTTGCTAGATAACGACACAAACCTTCTCAGATACTGTGAGCTTGGATTATACCATGTTTAAGTGAAGGTAGTTGATGCATACGTTCTAGAAATGGAAAAGCTGTCATTTAATATTACTTCAGGTATAACTTCATATTCACCAGTGTGCGTCATAAAGTATTGGTTTATAAACATTTTCTTAATCAAAGTAAATATAAGGTTTTTCTAGCTGAATTCTTTTTTTTTTTTTTTTTTTTTTTGGTTGGGAGACAGGGTCTTGCTCTGTTGCCCAGGTTAGAGTGCAGTGGCATGATCTTGGCTTACTACAACCTCTGCCTACTGGGTTCATGCGACCCTCCTACCTCAGCCTCCTGAGTAGCTGGGACCTTGGATGCGGGCCACCACGCCTGGCTAATTTTTGTATTTCTTTGTAGAGATGGGGTTTTGCCATTTTGCCAAGACTGGTCTTGAACTCCTGGGCTCAAGCTATCTGCTCTGCTCAGCCTGCTGAATTCTTGAGATAGCAAAATGTTTTAATAGTAACCTAAAATCCAATATGAATTAAAGAGGATTACTGTAGGTTTCCTCATTTTTGGGGTGGTTATTTATTTTCAACTGATTCAGAATTGAAGCGATAATTATTTCTGTTCCATTACATTTTATTTCATAGTTTTTTTTTTTTTTTTAAGGGGCAGTGTCTTGTTACATTGCCCAGGCTGGTTTCCAACTCCTGGGCTCAAGTGATCCTCCTGCCTCAGCCTCTCAAGTAGCAGGTACTACAGACATGTGCCACTGCAGCCGGCTTTGAGACAATAGAATTTATTGAATACCTACTGAATGTCAGATGTTGGAAATCATATCAGTGTACAAAACAGGTAGAATTCTCTGCATAGAGTTTATATTTTAATTTTAGGTAACTCAACTCTTAAAAAAAATCAGTTAATTATAATGTGTTTGGCAAGTCCCATGGTAAAAATTAAGTTTGATAAAGAGGAATTGCCTGGCCAGGCACAGTGGCTTATGCCTGTAATCTCAGCACTTTGGGAGGCCAAGGTAGGTAGATCACTTGAGGTCAGGAGTTCGAGACCAGACTGGCCAACATGGTGAAACCCGTTCTCTGCTAAAAATACAAAAATTAGCCAGGCTCAGTGGCATGCACCTGTAATCACAGCTACTTGGGAGGCCAAGGCAGGAGAATTGCTTGAACCTGGGAGGTGGAGGTTACAGTGAGCCGAGATTGCACCACTGCACTCCAGCGTGGGTAACAGAGCAAGACTCCGTCTCCAAAAAAAAGAAAAAAAAGGAATTGGAAGTACAGACAGGTGTTTAGGGTCCATATGAAGAGAAAGCAGTATTTGAGCACAGATTTTAAAGAGGTGAGTGAGTGAGCCACTTGATTACCTGAGAGAAGAGCATCCCAGATAGTGAGGAAGCCAGTGTAAAGGCTCTGGGTGATAGTGTGCTGAGCATGTTTGAAGAGTGTTGTGGAGACCAACAGAGTGAGCAGAGGGGACAGTCAGAAGGTGAGAAGATTAGAGATGTGAGGACAAGAAGGACGGCTCAGTATATCTCACACAACCATAAGGTGATGTGTCAGTAGTTTGTGCTTAATAGCAATGGAATAGGAGGCCATTGAATGTTCCTGAAAAGAAGAACACCATGATCTTATTTATATTTTAAGAGGAACACTCTCCTATGATATAAGTAGATGATTAGGTGCAAGAGTTATGACAGGTAGATCAGTGAGAAACAATGGTCCAGGTGAGAGGTAATTGTGGCTTTGAAAAGGTATGTCTTTTGTGGCCAGGCTCGGTGGCTCATGCCTGTAATCCCAGCACTTTGGGAGGCCAAGGCGGGTGGATCACCTGAGGTCAGGAGATCAAGACCATCCTGGCCAACATGGTGAAACCTTGTCTTTACTAAAAATACAAAAATTAGCTGGGCGTGGTGTCAAGCACCTGTAATCCCAGCTATTTGGGAGGCAGAGGCAGACGATTGCTTGAACCCAGGAGGCAGAGGTTGCAGTGAGCCAAGATCAAGCCACTGCACTCCAGCCTGGTGACAGAGTGAGGCTCCATCTCAAAAAATAAATAAATACATGAAAAGATATGTCTTTTGTATGTTCTTGATAATTTTTGTTTTTTAGTGTGTTTTGGGTCTATGTTGCTGGGAGAAACACTTTCTGATGCTTGTATGTAACTGATTTTCAGATACAGTTGAACAGGTGATTTGATTTGGGGGCTTGGAGTTTGCAAAGAAGTAGTCCATATACTTGGAGGAATTGATCAGATCAGCATTAACAAGAATTTCCATTTCTGAGGATGTTAAAAAATGTCTGAAAAAGGTTTCCATAGTCTCTTAAATTTGGGAAGTGCTCCATTTCACAAAATATGAAAGGTTTCTTGATAATAGTACACATTGTTTCCCAAATTATGTGATTATAATACCTTTTTAAAACAACACAGAAGACCTTGGAAGGTTTTCCTTGTGACTTAACACTTGTAAACACTGAGAAATGGTGATATGTTTCAATTTCATATTTTCTCATTGACTCGTATCGGTAAAAGAAAATCAGTTGAAAAATTGCCCTTGCTTTTTTAAAATTTACGTGATAAAATAGCCCATCTGAGTTTACTGAATTTGTCCTTATTTTTATTGAATATGAAAAAAGATTGTTTAGTGTGTTGGATGTTAAATGCTAAGACAATTTTAGAATTTAAGGAATTGAATATACAGTATTTTCATGACTAGTCCCTCATGTTCATTTACATGCCAGGATCTCACATCCTTTGCAGAAGGAAAGGTGCATTCCTAGGGATAAAATAAATGCATGTTACTTGGACAACATTTTTGCTTTCTGTTTGCTAAATAAAAATCATTTTTAAAAATTTAGTATTGCCACACTTTGCCATATTAAAAATGTTTTAGATTACTATATTATCCTGAAACTACATGTACACACACACCCCTAAAATAAGTTTTATGGTATTTCATATGCCTGTATGGGAGAAAAAATAGGAAAAGAATACAATCATCATAAGTTCTTATTATTACGTTATGCTGAGATTTCTAATAACGCTGCCCTTTTCTGGGTATTTTTTATTAACCTAAAATTTGTGATGTTTTAGACTGTTTCACTAACATGTTTTGATAACGTCTCAGTACCCTTGGGAAAGCATTATAAAGTAGTGGGCAACGATGAAACCTACTCTGGATGTTTTTAGGCAAATTTTTTAACTTCTCTGATGCTAGTGTTCTCATTTATAAAATAGGTTAACCAGGATGAGCCCATAGGATAGTTGTGCTGATGAGGTGCAAGGATGCATGCCAGGCACCCAGCACTGGCTCTTCCCAGACATGGAGTGCTCAGTAACTGTGAGCTATTAGAATACAAGTGCCCAACCAGTGCTTGAGCAATTGTGTTCTCTGTCCAACAGAATTCAACAGAATCCCACGTTTGTCTTTATATGTGAATTCAGTTCCTTTTGAGTTAGTAAGAAATTATGCCTGTGTTGGGGTAATTGAACTTTCAGGAGGAGGGAATTGTCTGCCACAATTATTCTCTGAGCTTAATGTTTCCATGTCTTTTTCTTCATTTTGGAAGTTGTGGAAAAATTATAATGAAAGAGTATATAAACGTTTTCCTCTGTATTATAGCGTATCTGACAGTTTCCTTTATTAAAAAGTATGATATATTAGGGAGAGACTTGATGAATTTAAAATTAAAGTTTGAAAAGTGTTACTGACTATAAGTGATCTTCAGCTGTGCAGTTTTCAACTTGAGGTTGTCAGAATGTAATATTACACATTATATTACACACATCTACAGAATCCAAATTGTGATGTTCCTGGAGTATTGGAACAATACCTATGACTTTTTGTTTCTATTGATTTTTAACTCTTCTAATAACCACTTCTTTAAGAAAAGTCATACATCATCACTTTGGTGTATCAGAAACAAATTCCTTATGCAATAAAAGCATACTTCTTTCTCATTCACCTACTGGGATCTAGAAACCCTGTTAATGCAAGAAAAAAATCCCAAACCTCAATAAAATAACACTCTGTTTGTCTCAAGAGTGGAAACACAACACATTTCCTCTCAACTGGTGGTCCCAGATCGACCATCACAGTGTATGGATGTGTTTGGAGGTGTGGGAATAGGACTGCACTGAGGCTCTAGAAGGCCAGCAGGTGGGGCAGACTGAATGGAGGGAGGAGAGTGGCATTCAGTAACTACTGGAGCGTGGGAAGAGTGAGGTAGACTGTCCATCTGGTGAAGGTGGCTGCTTCCTTGAGGTTTGTTACTTTCTGTAATGTTAATTCCCTCAACTTTTAAAATTTGATTTTTAGACAAGTTATACATTCAAATGATTTAAAATTGGAAAATAATAAAAAGGTAAACAGTGAAGTCTCTCCCTTTCCCATGCCTTCATGCCCCCAGTTTACATCTCCAGAAACCTCAGAGGTTTCTCGTGTAACCTTCCAGATGTGTTTTATGCATGTACAAGGAAATGTGTGTGTATATATATATATATTTTGTGTGTGTGTGTGTATATATATTTTATTCTTTTTGTCTTACTACTTTTTACTGTCCTTCATTTTTTTATGGCTGCAAATATTCCTTTGTATGGATATATAAGCAGTTTAATTTACCTGTTCTTTCCCCTGTTGATAGACCTTTGGGTGTCTTTTAATCTTTTTTTTTTTTTTTTTTTTTGAGACAGAGTCTTGCTCTGTCACCCAGGCTGGAGTGCAGTGGCACGATCTTCGCTCACTGCAAGCTCTGCCTCCTGGGTTCACGCCATTCTCCTGCCTCAGCCTCCTGAGTAGCTGGGACTACAGGCGCCCGCCACCATGCCCGCCAAATTTTTTTGTACTTTTAGTAGAGACGGGGTTTCACCATGTTAGTCAGGATGGTCTCGATCTCCTGACCTCGTGATCTGCCTGCTTCGGCCTCCCAAAGTGCTGGGATTACAGGCGTGAGCCACCGTGCCCGGCTTTCTTTCAATCTTTTACTGTGAATAGTACAATGAATCACCTGGTATATTTATAATGTTGTATGTAAGTGGGCCTGCAAAGGTGAATTCCTTGCTAAATCCAAAGACATAATGCATTTGAAACTGTTTTTGGAAGGTAGGATACAGTTTTTTGGGTTTTTTTCATTTTTTTTATTATACATATCTGAGGTATACAACATGCTTTGTATACATAGTGAAATGATTACTATGGTCAAACAAATGTCTGTATCCTTCACCTTCCATAGTTTCTGTGTGTGTACACCTAAAATCTCTTTCAGCAAATTTTCTGTACACAATATTATTAACTATGGTTCTCATGCTGTGTATTAATTTGATCTCTAGAATTATTCATCTTACCTAACTGCAGATTTGTACCCTCCGACCTACTTCTGCCCATCCCACCCATCCTCTACCTCCAGACCCTTGAAAACCACCATTCTACTCTCTATACGTTCAGCTTCTCACCCCGCTGCCTCCCATTCTGCTTATTAAGTGAGATCATACAGTATTTTTCTGTGTCTGGCTTACTTTATTTAGTATACTTTCCTCCCGGTTCATCCATGTTGTCACAAATGGCAGTATCTCCTTTCTTAAAGCTAACTATTCCATCGTATAAAGTCCTCATTGTCATCAGTAAGTTCTTAGAAACTGTGGTTAAGAGGGGAAAAAAAGTATGACAAAACTGATTTTTTTTTTCATTTTGCATTATGCCAAAATTAGATTGAAGGAAACAGTGTTACTTGAGGACCTGCTGTATGTTCATTTAGCTTAACGTCTCAGTTCCCAAGAACCTATTGATGACATTAAGGGAGGACTTAATATATGTATATGCAAACGTCACAATTTCTTTATCCATTCATCTGTCCTTGAATGGGTAAGTAAATTGTCCATCAGGACTCTTAGTTTGTTTCCATATCTTGGCTATTGGAAGTAATGCCGCCATGAACGTGGGAGTGCAGATGTCTCTCTCAGATGCTGATTTTATTACCTTTGAATATATGCCCAACAGAGGCATTGTTGGATCTTATGGTAGTTGTATTTTTTTTAAGGAAACTCTATACTGTTTTCAATAATGGCTATACTAATTTACATTCCTATCAACCATGTACAAAGGTTTCGTTTTCTACACATCCTCACCAACACTTATGTCTTTGCCTTTTTGATAATAGTCATTATAAGAGACACGAGATGATATCTATTGTGGTTTTAATTTTCATTTTACTCATGATTATGATGTTGAGCATCTTTTCATATACCATTTGACCATTAGTGTGACTTTGGAAAAATGGCTATTCAGGTCCTTGCCTATTTTAAAATCCAGTTATTTGGGTTTTTTTTTTTTTTTTTTTTTTTTTTTTGCTACTGAGTTGTGTGAGTTCCTTATATGTTTTGGATTTTAACCCCTTATCAGATGTGTGGTTTGCCAATATTCTCCCCTAATCCCTGTCCTACCTTTTTACCCCTGTTTTGTTTTTTTTTTTACTGCTATGCAGAAGCTTATTTGCTTGATGTAGTCCCACTTGCTTATTTTTGCTTTTGCTACCTGAGCTTTTGATGGGATATCCAAAAAATCATTGTCAAGGAGGATATTAAGAAATTTTTCTCCTAAATTTCCTTCAAGGAGGTTTATGGTTTCAGGTGTTAGGTATTTAATCTATTTTGAGTTGCTTTTTATGTATGATGTGTAAGATAGGCATCAGGTCCAGTTTCATTCTTTTGCATATAGATATCTAGTTTTCTTACCACCACTTATTGAAGACACCATCTTTTCCCTATTGTATCTTGTTGGACTTGTCAAAAATTAGCTCATAATATATGTTTGGGTTTATTTTTGGGCTCTGTATTCAGTTCTATTGATCCATGTGTCCGTTTTTATGCCAGTACCATACTGTTTTGATAACTATCACTTTGTAATATAAGTTGAAATCAGGTAGTGTGATACCTCCTACTTCGTTTTTCTTTCTCAAGATTCTTTTGGCTATTCAGCGTCTTTTATGATTTAATACAAATTTTAGAATTGTGTTTTCTATTTTTGTGAAAAATGCCTTTGGAAATTTGATAGGGATTGCATTGAATCTGTAGATCACTTTGGATAGTATGGACATTTTAACAATATTCTTCCAATCCACAAACTTGGGGATATCGTTATATTTATTTGTGTCTTTAGTTTTTTTCTGTTTTTTGAGACAGAGTCACACTCTGTTGCCCAGGCAGAAGTGCAGTGGTGTGATCTCAGCTCACTGCAACCTCCACCTCCTCCTGGGTTCAAGCAATTCTGCTGCCTCAGCCCCCCAAGTAGCTGGGATTACAGGTGCCTGCCACCACGCCCGCCTGGCCAGTTTTTGTATTTTTAGTAGAGACAGGGTTTCGCCATGTTGGCCAGGCTGGTCTTGAACTCCTGACTTCAGGTGATCTACCCGCCTTGGCCTCCCAAAGTGCTGGGATTACAGGCGTGAGCCACCATGCCCGGCTGTGTGTCTTCAGTTTACTTTGTCTGTATTTTATAGTGTTTAGTATATAAAGCTTTCACTTCCTTCATTAAGTTTGTTCCTCAGTGTTTTATTTTTTTGATGTTATTTTAAGTGGAAATGTTTTCTTGATTTTTTTCAGATCATTATTTGTATAAAGAAATACATCTGATTTTTGTATATTGATTTTGTATCCTGCTACTTGACTGAATTCATTTATTCTAGTAACTGTGGAATTTTTAGGGGTTTCTACATACAAGATCATGTCATCTGCACACAGGGATAATTTTACCCCCTTTTTTCTGCTGATGCCTTTTATTTCCTTTTCTTATGTGATTGCTCTGGCTAGGACTATGTTGAATATAAGTGTTAAGAGTAGGCATCCTTGTCTTGTAGCAGATATTGAAGAAAAGCTTTCAGTCTTTCCCTGTTGTAGGTTTGTTTTTGAATAGGCAATACCTGTGCATGATACAAGAAATACAAAGGTCTTAAAAAGAGTGAACAATGTTAAGTTAGCCTACCTTTTGGCCATCCCTTCCTTGGAAAGAACCAGTGTTTTCTTATAACTTTCCAGAGATTAGTCATCTAGATACAAGTATGTATATATGGGAGAATTTCTCATATTTGGGTGATAACGGTCTTTTTCTCTTTTCTTTTCTTTTCTTTCTGTCTTTCTTTCTGTCCTCGTCTCATCTCTTCTCTTCTCTTTTCTTCGTTTCTTTTGACGGAGTCTTGCTTTGTCGCCCAGGCTGGAGTGTAGTGGCGCAATCTCGGCTCACTGCAAGCTCTGCCTCCCAAGTTCATGCCATTCTCTTGCCTCAGCCTCTGGAGTAGCTGGGACTACAGGCACCCGCCACCACGCCTGGCTAATTTTTTGTATTTTTAGTAGAGATGGGTTTTCACCGTGTTAGCCAGGATGGTGTCTATCTCCTGACCTCGTGATCCACCCACCTCAGCCTCCCAAAGTGCTGGGATTACAGGCATGAGCCTCCGTGCCTGGCCAATAACGGTCTTTTTCTTTATTTCAGCCTGTGGGAATCAGAAGGCCCTTGTGAAGATGTTGGTTAGAAGAGACTTTAGCTACAGTGATACCACTTGTGTTAGGGCACTGTATGTGCTACTTTATGCCATTCGTCTCAACATGTATGCTTACTGGTGTCACTATGAACCTCATCAATAAAAGTGCTCTCTTGGTTTTTACTGTCCTTGTGTGCATTGTTTCAGGTGAAAGGTGGTCTTTGTACTAGATCCAGTGCTATCCTTGGCCACAAACCATTACATATGATTAATTTGGGGATTTCCTCTTTATCATTCTGGAGATCATCTTCTGTTTTCTCCTGTGTTACATGTGTTTTCTGCAATTTCATGAATTTCCCTTTATTTCTTCCCTCAATTTGGGTGGAACGTATCTTCCGTAGCTCCCTGACAGAGAATGTGTGGAAGGTAAGTTTTGAGCATTATATACTTCTGAAAATGTCTTTATTTTACCTTCCTACCTGACTCATCTTTTCCAGGTTGGAAATACATTTTCATTTATCATTTTTAGTCAATTGATCCACCGTCTTTTAGTTTCTAGTATATGAAGAACTCGGTTTTTTCTATGTGACCTGCGTTTTCTTGGAAGCTCTTAAGATTTTGGGAAATTCTTTGTCCTCAGTGTTCTAAAATTTCATGAGGATAACGTCTGTTTTTGTCTATTTTTGACATTTAAAATCTGTTTTGTTAGGCACTGAGTGGTCTCTTTCAGTCTGCTGTCTTATATCCTTCAGTGGTAGGAAATGTTCTTGAACTATATTATTGATAACAATTCCCTCTCTTTTTCCAGAATTCTGCTTTTCAGATGTGAAACATACTCAGTTTTTCTCTGCTTCTTTCCAATTCATGTCCTTATTTTATCTTCCTCTACTGAGTTTTGTTTTTATTTCAGTTATTTCAAGAGCTTTCTTTCCTCCCTTTGAATGTTTCTTTTGTAGCATCCTATTCTTGTCTCAAGGGTATCTTATATTATCCCTCAGAGGATTTTAATCTTTTTGAAGATTTTCTTTACTTCCTACTTAGTCTGTTAATTCCAAATTGTCTTTTATGTTCTCAGGTCTCTGTCTTTTATGTTACAGATCAAGGGTGTTGCAGATCTTCTGGCTTCCATGGCCCACATTGGAAGAAGCATTGTCTTGGGCCACACGTAAAATACACTAATGATAGCTGATGAGCTTTTAGAAAAAAAAAAACAAAAAAACCTCATAAAAAGTCTCATAATGTTTTATGAAAGTTTATGAATTTGTGTTGGGCTGCATTTAAAGCATCTTGGCTGCAGGTTGGACAAGCTTGTTATAGACCATTGTCAGATAATCTTTATGGTACATGCATGATTAAAAGTGAAGAACTAAAGATGGAGACTGGATAGATAGTATTTTTATTTTTAAAAAAGGAATTAAGTAGTTGATTAGAAAGCTTTGAGTATGTGGTGGTGCTTGTCGATTTGTAAGTTTAGTGGGGTGATTTGTGCTGACCATTTGGTGAACCCTCTGGTTTCAGTATCTTTAGATGTTCTTCTTGAACTGATCAGGTTCCCCACAACAGTCTTTTCAAACCTCATACTTGGAGGCCAGAGATCTGGCTGCTAGCTTTCTGAGAATTCAGTGGGGAAATGTGGGGTCCGGCAACGGGAGCAGAATGGGGTTGTCCACACTTAGTATGCCCATATTTTCTTGGTCCTATTTTCGATCTTCATCCCATTGTTCCATTTAAGGTCACCCAGGAATCCTGCATCCCACAAATGAGAGTAGCAGCTTCTCAGTGTGTAAACCTAGGAAGCAGGTGTAGGGAGTATAACTTCTGCAGATAATTAAATCTCTTGTTGCTTCAGTTTTCTCCCACTTATTTCCAAAGGTGGCCAGTTTTCCTAGTTTCTCAGCCTTCTGAGGATTGTTATAAACTGGATTCTTTTTTTCAGTTCTTTCTGCTCTCAACTGAGAATTTGCCTTTGTTAAGTTGTTTTTCTCCTTTCCTATTGTCTTTTTGTTTTTTTTTTTTTAAGGAGATTGGGTCTTTCTCTGTTGTCCAGGCTGGAATGCAGTAGTGTGATCATAACTCACTGTAGCCTCAACCTTCTGGGCTCAAGCAATTCTCTTCTCCAACCTCAGCCTCCCAAATAGCTGGGATTACAGGCATGCCACCATGCCACAGCTTGATTTTATCTTTTAAAAATAGATTATTTCAGTGTGTTTTTAGTAGGGTTTCAGGAGAATGATTTTAATGTATGAATTTAGTCTGCCACCTTAAACCAAAATTCCCTGTCATTAACTTTTAGGTGGGTTTATTTGAAGGTAAACAATTGGTATTGTCATCTTTGGTGTTTGTTTTTTTCAGTAATTTTCTTTTTTCTTTTCTTTTCTTTCTTTCTTATTTTTTTTTTTTTTTTTTGAGACAGAGTCTCGCTGTCACCCAGGCTGGAGTGCAATGGTGCCAACTCGGCTCACTGTAAGCTCTGCCTCCCGGGTTCACGCCATGCTCCTGCCTCAGCCTCCCACGTGGCTGGGACTACAGGCACCAGCCACCTCACCTGGCTAATTTTTTGTATTTTTAGTAGAGACGGGGTTTCACCACGTTAGCCAGGATGGTCTCCATCTGACCTCATGATCCGCCCACCTTGGCCTCCCAAAGTGCTGGGATTACAGGCATGAGCCACCGCGCCCGGCTTTTTTTTTTTTTTTTTTTTTTTTTTGAGAGATGAAATTTCACTCTTGTTGCTCAGGCTGGAGTGCAATGGCACGATCTCGGTTCACTGAAACCTCCGCCTCCCGGGTTCAAGCAATTCTCCTGCCTCAGCCTCCTGAATAGCTGGGATTTTAGGCGTGTACCACCACGCCCAGATAATTTTGTATTTTTAGTAGAGACTCACTATGTTGGTCAAGCTGGTACGGAACTTCTGACCTCAAGTGATCCACCTGCTTTGACCTCCCAAAGTGCTGGGATTATGGGCATGAGCCACCATGCCTGGTCTATAAACTTTTCTTTTCATGGTTTAGTCATAAGTCCATAGCCATTATCAGACTGTTATGGAATTGGCCTCAAATATAGACCAAATATAATAAAAAAGAAAAGACAAATACCCTGTTCATGCCATTACAGAAATACGTTATCTCTAATACTGAGAATATTGAAGGAGTTAACAACTTGATTTTAAAATGTATTTGATAAACATGTCTTTTTCCTGTAATACAATGTAAAGCATATATAACTTGGAAAAGTTTGATTACCACAGTGTTAAAATAGCATTCTCTAAAATAGCATTCTCTAAGCATTCCATTTACCTCATTCAGTGAAGTATTTATTGAACATGTATTAGGTATCCTACTAACAATACATCTGTTACTAAGAAAATCTGTGTACCTGTTCTCATGGAGAATATAATCTAGCAGGGACACAGATTTTCAAGAACCAATAAAAATGAACCATGACATTCATACATACGAGCATAAAGCTGTTTGACATAATCTTATCTAAATATCAGGAATTCTTTAATACAGTGAAGTTTAGAATAAATCCTGAAAGATAAGTTAGGTAGAAGGCAGAAACTGGGGAAGATAGTGGAAGAAAGAGCTTGATACATTCAAAGAACTGAGTGTAGTTCACTGGTGGGAGTGAGATGAAGCTGGAAAGTTTACAAGAGACTGTTGTAATGGACCTTGCAATTTGAAGTTTATTTTGAGGGCATTGGGAAGACATGAAAGGATTTTAAGCAGAAAATTGATACATATTTATAGAAAGATCATTTATGCAGTAATTTAAAGAATTGATTGGAGAGAGGTAAGCTTTGAGGTGGGGAACTAGATAGGAGCATATTGTATTAATAGTGAGTCATCTGAGGTTGGACTAAGATGGTAGTAGAGAGTGATAAAATGCATTTCAGAGGTATTGAGGAGTCTTGGTTGTAGGAGGAAAGAGATTAGGAATGATTAAGGTGGTCTTCCAGGCCTCTGTCTTCTCCAGGTTACATTTCCATGCCTTTTAATGATGATAGGTAACATGGGAAAAAGGAGAAAGTTTATTTTAAATTAATAGTTCATTTTGGATATACAGTTTTCAGTAACTAGGTAATATTCAATTATAGCTGTGGTTGAAGCTCAGAAGAGAGTTCTAGTCTAGAGACCTGGACCTGAAGACATAATTAAAAGCAAGTGAATTTGTTAAGTGCAAATGGATTGCACTTAACAGAACTCTGAGTTCTGTGTTCCCCTTCTCTGATTATGTTTTATTTCATGGGAACACTGCACTAAGCAGCACAATTTCTACAACCATTTGGGGCTGCTTCTATCTCCTTTCATACTTTCCCTACCAACAGGGATGTACAATTAAAATGGTTCAGCAACAACCCTACTTTTTATTCCCCATTATGTAGGGATTATATATTTGATAGGGTTTTCCAGTTTTGTGTATATATTTACTTTTTTCCAGAAGGAGAACTTATGGATTGTGATGGAAAATCAGAATCTAGTCCTGAGCGGGAAGCTGTGGATGATGAAACTAAGGGAGTGGAAGGAACAGATGGTGTCAAAAAGAGAAAAAGGAAACCATACAGACCAGGTATAGTGCCTGAGGTAGACATTTCAATATCATCAACACTTGGTTAATTAAAGAAAAATACAATACTGAAGACTTCAATTAAAATTAAATATTCAGGATTAAGAACTGTCTAAACAAAAATATGTGCACATAAATTAAAGAACTAAACTATTTGAATACGACTTTTTAGCTCCAGAGTTCTTTATTTTGAGTATGTGAATACTTCACAATGAACCATTATTGAATGCCTTATCCCAAATGTTAACCATTTTATTAAATGCTTTACTAGATTGGCTTTTGTTCATACTTGGAGTTTGAAGGCCATTTATATAGTTCCTCTGGATGTGTACTTCTGTAACGCTTTAATTTTCAGTATTCACTTTCTAATATCTTTTTTTGAAAAAACTTATTTCAGTGTTTATGCAGGAATGCCAGTAAGTATACAGTGTGAAGGGGAACAAGACAGAGTTATTATGGCTCCTAGAATTTATAGTCTAGTTAAAAACCATGACTGATTAAACACTCATTTCTTATCTGCCTCAGGAGTGGAGAGAAAAGCGGTCTTGCTTGTCAGTTTTATTTGCCTTATTGGAAAAAATTATTAAAATTGTCACAATACAGAAGTTGTAGGCTTTTATATATTTATTTAAAAAATTTTTTCCGCTTTTCACACGTGTTGAGTAGGCTTTCCTTAGCCAGTTTATTAATGTCTGTTTACCAATGAGGTTTTAAATTGGATTCGTACAATCTTTATGCTTCTTATTGCTTATATTTTATTGGTAAGAGTGATCTAAATCCCTTTTGATATGTAAGGAAGAACTTTCTTACTTCGTTCGTATTCCATGAGACCTTAAAAGATAACCTGTCTTTTAAATAGGTCATATCTATAATAAGGACCTAAGATGAGTTGCTTCTAAATCGTTTTATGAAAATGATTTCATTTCTTCCTAATCATGAGGCTTATAAGTGTACTTTTTTAGACATTGCAGATTTCTTCCAGGAACTTGTATTTACTGTTTTCTTTTCCTCTGCCTCACATGGAAGTCAACCCTCTAATTGAGGGACCCATTAGGTCACAGAGTATATTGCTAGACAGCGATATCATTTCACAAAAGCTTATAGTGTTGACTGTGTACCAGACCTCTATTCTAAGCACTTCACTTATGTTATTTGTCCTTTTAACATATGTATGAGAAGCTGCTTTGCCTTACCCCCATTTTTAACCAGTGAAAGAATTGAGGCATTGAGAAGTATTTAGTGAGTAAGCAGAATTACATAGTCTGACTCCAGATTCCATGCTCTTAACCACAGGGCTCTATGTGTCCCATGTATAAATGCCCTCATACGTTGGAGTACCAGACACCGTCCCCCTGAAATCATATCAGTCAAAGAATATTTGTGTCATCTAGGTAGTTTGTGTCTTCTGTCCTCCAGCTAATGTACCAGTTAGCCAGTTAATATACAGACACAGTCATCCATCACTTAAGTTCAGAGAAATACATCATTAGGCATTCTCATCCTTGTGTGAACATCATAGAGTGCACTTCCACAAACCTAGATGGTATAGCTTACTACACACTTAGGCTGTATGGTACGCTAAATTCATTTTAAAAAATAAAGTAATTGTGCTACGGTGTTATAACTATGGTGATGTCTGTATGTGGTGGGAATTTTTCAGCTCCATTATAATCTTATGGGACCACTGCCTTAACATGCAGCCCTTTGTTTACCAACATCATTATGCAGTGCATGACTGTTATGTGATGTATGAGACACTAATATTTGTCAAATAGATAAGCCAGCGTAATTTAGTGTTTGATATTTACACTGACACTGTTTAGAAGAGGAAGTGCACACAGGTCTTTTTGTATTCTGTTTGATAAGTGATAACAGTGGCTTTGCCTTTTTTTTTTTTTTTGGTTGTTTTTAACTTCTATTTTACCTAAAACTCAGGTTATTTATTTAGACTAGCACAGATTTAATTTTGGAAAATGACTTACTATTCAAGATAAAGCATTTCTATCCTGTGTACTGTGGAAACGTAGGGAGAAATTATTTATCAGTTTACCCAATTTCTTTTTTGGATAAGTATTGGTGGATTTATGGTGTGGCAAAGAAGTCGAACTGGGCAAGGGAAAACCAAAAGATCTGTGATCAGAAAAGATTCCTCAGGCTCTGTTTCTGAGCAGTTACCTTGCAGAGATGATGGTATAGTACTGACTTAAAATTTTTTTTTTTTTTATGTAACCCCTTGATCCTGATATTTCTATTGGAAAGAACTATCCTAAATAATGTTACAGTCAATAAGAACCTTATTGCCTCTTATTGTTACTCAATAAGAGTCTTATTGCCTTTTATTGATGAAAGGATTTGAGTGCATATAGAGTTCATATCTGTAATACAGCAATCAGGTTTTATAAGGAAATGGTTTAAATCCAATAGACTTTATTCTTTTGAGATTTTTTGACAAGCTCTTTTTTCCTGTATCAAGTTATTAAATATATTTTCTATATTTAAATATAAATGGTTTAGGGACTTAATAACTTAGTTACATAAGGTACTTTCTGGTCATCTCCAAAGCCTTTCTTTGACTGCCTTAGATACTTATCACATAATTTGAAATTCTCAAGTGACAGAGCATCTCAATTTTTATCTATGTATGTATGTATGTATGCATCTATCTATCTATCTGTCTATCTTAGGGTCTCACTATGTCACCCAGGTTGGCCTGCACTGCAGCCTTGCACTCCTGAGCTCAGGCAATTCTCCTGTCCTCAGCCTCTGACGTAGCTGGAGACCACAGGCACACAACCACCATGCCTAGCTAATTTTTAGGCTTTTTGCAAAGACAGGGTCTCACTTTGTTGCCCAGGCTGGCCTAGAACTCCTGTGCTCAAGCGATCCTCCTGCCTCAGCCTCCCAAAGTGCTGGGATTACAAACGGGAGCCACTGCGCCCGGCCGTTAGGGAGTTCTGTTATCCCCATCTGTAAAATGGGGAAAATGGAGTCAAAGAGAGTTCAAAGGAAGCCCCAAGGTGGCACAGCTGGGGAATCGAGTTTTGATTTGAACCCAGAGAGCCATTTTCAAGAGCTCAGCCCTGACCTGCTGTGGGGGTCACCACTCCTAGGTGCCACTTTGTATTCTGGGAGACTTGGATTCCAACTCTGCCGGGGGATCTCAAAATGGAGGATGGCGTGCTTGCCCCAGAGTCAATTCCCAATCAGTGATTGTTATTATTCTGTTTTCCTAAGGCCAAGGTCAACCACTTAAGACAGAAAAGAATGGTATGAGTCAGCATGGCTTTTGGCATTGGATCTGGGCTAGAATCCCACTTTCTTCTAGTTGTAGATCTTCAAGTAAGAGAATTAAGTCAGAAAGTTAACATCAGGCCCCAGTTTCCTCATCTGCAAATGGATTTAAGCATGAAGGTTATCAGGAGAACTAAGTAACACCATAATATAAATCAGCTTTGGCGCTGAGAGTGGTACATAGTGGGGGTGCAGTAAATCATTTTGTTTTTCCCCTTTTATTATTTTTATTATTTTGAGGCAGAGTCTCTGTTGCCCAGGCTGGAGTGCAGTGGCTCCATCTCTGCTTACTGCAACTTCTGCCTCCGGGGTTCAAGCGATTCTCCTGCCTCAGTCTCCCAAGTAGCTGGGATTACAGACACGTACCACCATGCCCGGCTAATTTTTGTACTTTTAGTAGAGACAGGGTTTCACCATGTTGGCCAGGCTAGTCTGGAATTCCTGACCTCATGTGATCCTCCTGCCTCTGCCTCCCAAAGTGCTGGCTTCCCACCGAGCCTGGCCTGTTTTTCCCCTTCTTATCCCTCCTCTTCTCCTCCCTGTTCTTCTTATTTTATTTATTTTATTTTTTGAGACTGTCAGCCAGGCTGGAGTGCAGTGGCACGAACACTGCTCACTGCAGCCTCGACCCCTTGGGCTCAAATTATCTTCCCATCTCAGCCTCCTGAGTAGCTGGGATTAAAGGCGCGTGCCACCAAGCCCGCCAAATTTTTATTTTATTTTATTTCATTTCATTTCATTTCATTTCATTTCATTTCATTTTATTTTATTTAAGACAGTTTCACTCTTTTTGCCCAGGCTGGAGTGCAATGGCATGATCTTGGCTCACTGTAACCTCCGCCTCCTGGGTTCAAGTGATCTCCTGCCTCAGACTCTTGAGTAGCTGGGATTACAGGTGCCTGCCACCACTCCTGGCTAATTTTGTAATAATTTTTGTATTTTGTAGAGACAGGGTTTCGCCATGTTGTCCAGGCTGGTCTCGAACTCTTGGACTCAAGCAATCTGCTGGCCTTGGCCTCCCAAGGTGCTTGGATTACAAGCATGAGCCAGCCACTGCGCTCAGCCCTCTTCTTACTATTATTATTATTACTGTTATGGTTGTAGCAGTAACCTGAAATAGAGATACATTTAAATATCTGAGTGATTTCAGCAAAGGAGAGAGACCCTGTGTTACTATTTTAGGAGTGCTCTTGATTGTGTGAACCCATTGAATACACCACTTACTAACAGAGCCCGGCCATTTTGCTCAGATTATTCAGAGCTCTCAGGACCATTCAGAATGAAATTCAAAATCTTTACCATGGCCAGAAAGATCCGTGCAATCGAGATGCACCATCCCTATCCTAATTTCCTGGCTTGTCTCCACGCCAGCCACAATGCCATGCTGGCCTCCTTGCTGTTCTTTGAAACACTGGGTGCACTTTGCTTCAAGGACTTCGCTTGCCTGTCCCTGAACCTGGAATGCTCTTCCCCTAGAACTCCTTGTGGCTGCCACTGTCACCCCCTTCAGATCTTTATTTAGATGTGTCTATGATGAAGCCTTTCAGGGCCAATCTATTTAACATTTCCCTCACCACCCCTCCACTCTGTAGCCCCTTTGCCCCTTGTATTTCTCTCCATAGTACTTATTATAATATCTAACACACTATAATATCAAATGTTAACTCCATGAGGATAGGCATTTTGATCTATTTGGTTCCCTGCGGCATCTCCAGCACATAGAACAATGCCTGGTGTACATAGTGGGTGCTTATTAGGTACATGTCACATGAAAGAGGAAAAAAAAGAGTGTATTAAAGAATCCAGGAGCCGGATGAGGTGTGTCATGCCAGTAATCCTAGCACTTTGGGAGGCTGAGGCGGGTGCATCACCTGAGTTCGAGCCCAGCCTGGCCAACATAGTGAAACCCCATCTCTACTAAAAATACAAAAATTCAGCTGGGTGTGGTGGCAGGTGCCTGTAATCCTAGCTACTAGGGAGGCTGAGGCAGGAGAATCGCTTGAACCGGGGAGGCAGACGTCGCAGTGAGCCAAGATTGCGCCATTGCACTCCAGCCTGGGCAACAAGAGTGAAAAACTGTCTCAAAAAAAAAAAAAAAAGAATCCAGGGAGGCCAGGAGCAGTGGCTCACACCTGTAATCAATCTCAGCACTTTGGGAGGCGGGCAGATCACTTGAGGTCAGGAGTTGGAGACCAAAATGGTGAAACCCCATCTCTACTAAAAATTCAAATATCAGCCAGGTGTGCTGGTGCACGCCTGTAATCCCAGCTACTCAGGAGGCTCAGGCAGGAGAATCACTTGAACCCCAGAGGTTGCAGTGAGCTGAGATCACGCCACTGCACTCCAGCCTGGGCGACAGAGTGAGACATTGTCTCAAACAAACAAACAAACAAACAAACAAAAACCCAAGGAGCACAGAACAGCTACATATTGGAACAGCTAAATATTGGAGCACCTACTGTGTGTTGACCGTTCCACAGCATGGAGGAAACTGGTCTTCCCTTGGAAGAACCTCCCCACTATTCAGGTGGTAAGAGAAATAACGTACCTAGGGCTAGGCATAATGCAGACAGTGTTATAAAGGAGGCATTGAACAAAGGAGAGAGTAACTGAAGGAGGTGGCATTTTGAGTGACCTTGGGGCCGATTAGGGTGGTTACAGGTTGATGCTTATATATATGGCATATACGTTGGGGGATTGGGTGGCGGGGAGGGGTGCAGGCATTCAGAATAGAGCAAAGAGAGGAGTAAGTATAGAATGGTGTATCAAATGTTTATCCAAAAGCAGGATATGGAACTAGTAAACATTTTATTCACAGTGTGTATTTTTTTTTGAGAGGGAGTCTCGCTCTGTTGCCCAGTGGCATGATCTCGGCTCACTGCAACCTCTGCCTGCTGGGTTCAAGTGATTCTCCTGCCTCAGCCTCCCAAGTGGCTGGGATTACAGGTGCACGCCACTACGCGCGGCTAATTTTTGTATTTTTAGTAGAGACGGGGTTTCGCCATGTTGGCCAGGCTGGTCTCAAACGCCTGACCTCAGGTGATCAGACCACCTCTGCCTCCCAAAGTACTGAGATTACAGGCATGAGCCACTGCACCTGGCCTGTTGTCTATATTCTATTTTTTTTTTTTTCTGAGATGGAATCTTGCTCTGTCACCCAGGCTAGAGTGCAGTGGCACGATCTTGGCTCACTGCAACCTCTGCCTCCAGGGTTCAAGCGATTCTCCTGCCTCAGTCTCCTCAGTAGCTGGGATTACAGGCGCCTGCCACAGCGCCCAGCTGATTTTGTTGTATTTTTAGAGGGGACGGGGTTTCACCATGTTGGCCAGGCTGGTCTTGAACTCCTGATCTCGTGATCCACCGCGCCCAACCTGCTGTCTATACTCTAAAATTTGGATAATTTGGATATGGTATAGTTTATGTGGCAATTTTCTTTTGGAGAACATGTAGGTTGTTTCTAGCTTTTCGCTATTGGAAACAGTGCTGCATCCTTGTGTATGCTTTCTGCATGAGTGATATTTCTCTAGGATACATACTGTAATTATATGCTTGTCTTTTTTTTGTGTTTTAATTTATTTAATGTCTGTGCTTCCTGTTAAAATACAAGCTCCATGAGGGGAGGAATCCAATTTGTTTTGTGCCGCACTCTTTAATTACTATCTAGCCAAGTGCTTGGGAGAAAGGAGAGGTCAATAAATATATACTGAGTGAATCAGGCTGAAAGATTGGCTGGGGCCATGGTGTGGTTTTGTATCCTAAGAGAGGGAGCCTGACTTATTTTGGAAAAGTAAAATATTTTTTTGGAGAATTTCACACAAAGCAGTAGCAGGATGGTTATTGGTGGAATTTAGGAAAACGTATTCTGGACTAGAAAGAAGGCAGGTACAGGAGGTGCGATTATGAGATTATTACACAGGCCAGAAGGAAACAAAGAAACATGGGTGGTGAGAATAGAAAGGAAAGGGTACATACATTTCAGAGAGATTAGAAGGATAGGATTTGTGAGATTTACTAAGTAGCTATAAGGGGTGAAGTAAAGAAAGCATAGAAGGAAAGTTGATTTCTAGCGTAGAACATTTTAATTTTACAAACATTTATTCTCTCTCCCAGCTCCATGGAAAAAGTACTCACTAATTGCTGTTGGTATATTAATTTGTATTACATTTTCTTCCCCACTTTCTCTTGTTTTTTTGAGACAGGGTCTGTGGCCCAGGCTGGAGTGCGGTGATGCCATCTTGGCTCACTGCAGCCTTGACCTCCTCGGGATCAAGAGATCCTTCCACCTCAGCCTCCTGAGTAGCTGGGACCATGGGTGCCAGCCACCATGCCCAGCTAATTTTTTTTTTTTTTTTTGAGACGGAGTCTCACTCTGTCCCCCAGGCTGGAGTGCAGTGGCGTAATCTCGGCTCACTGCAGCCTCCGCTCCCTGATTCATGCCATTCTCCTGCCTCAACCTCCCAAGTAGCTAGGACTACAGGCATCTGCCACCACGCCCGGCTAATTTTTTTTTGTATTTTTAGTAGAGACAAGGTTTCACTGTGGTAGCCAGGATGGTCTGGAACTCCTGACCTCGTGATCCGCCCGCCTCGGCCTCCAAAGTGCTGGGATTACAGGCGTGAGCCACCGTGCCCAGCCCTATGCCTAGCTAATTTTTATATTTTTCTTAGAGACAGGGTTTCGCCGTATTGCCCAGGCTGGTCTTGAACTCTCGGGTTTAGGTGAGCGCCTTGGCCCCCGAAAGTGCTGGGATTATAAGCATGAGCCACTGTGCCTGGTTTCCCTTTCAAAAGAGATTTTGGGTGTTTCGTGTCACTGTATCCACGCCGCGTGCGGTCTCTTGTGCGTGGCTTCTTTTCCTGAGCACGCACAGCTGCCTTCTAACCCGCGAGCAATGGCTTTAAGGTTTTTGTTTGTAATTCGGGGGTGACCCAGGGGTTCGGGCCGCGGGCCCCTCCCCTCGCCCAGGCACACCTTGCAGAGGAGGGGGCGGTGGGGACAGGACCCGGGTCTGTGCCTGCGCACACCCTTGCGGGCCAACCCCAACCCCCCCGCCGGGTACCTGTCACGGCTACTGCCGCGGCGCGCGCCCGCCAGGTTAAGCCGGATGGCGGGAGGAGGGGTGCGGGACACGGGGTGCGGGGAGGGTGGCACGGCGCGCGCGTGCGCAGGAGTTGCCGAGCAAGAACTGGTAGTGCGCGCGCTCGCCGCTCGCTCGCGTCCCGGAGGCGGAGTCTGCGGCGGCGGGCGGAGCGGGGGCGCGCCTATGCTAGTCACGTGGGCGCTGGGGCGGGGCCGGGGCGGGGCCGGGCGGCCGTTCAAGGGAGGGGGCGGGGCCGGCGCGGCCGTTCAAGGCAGGGGGCGGGGCGTCTCCGAGCGGCGGGGCCAAGGGAGGGCGCAACAGCTGCTACCTCAACACTTTCTGACCCAACGGTCACCCAGCGCCGGACTCGCTGCGCCCCGGCGGCTCTAGGGACCCCTGGCGCCTACACTTAGCTCCGCGCCCGAGGTGAGCCCAGGCCCTAAATCCTCCGGGCGGGGGTAGGGGTGAGGGACCCTCCTTTATTGTTAGGGCGGGGGTCTTGGAGGCGCGAAGGCACTAGGCGCCTCGGCGGATGACTGCACCCCTCGCCCGCTGCTCCCCGTGTCTTTTTGGGGGCCGGGTGCGGGCGCGGAATCCGGGAGGTGTCCGCACAAAAGGCCGAGAAAAACTCCGCGACGCCTACCTCCCTCCCTCCGCCCTCCCCGCCACCTCCTCTCCGCGCCCGCTCCTCCTCATTCAAACCCGGCCCGCCTGTGTGGTGTCAGCTCAGTCCTGGCCGCCGCCGCATGAGGAAATGGCCGAGGAGCCGGAGCCGCAGGTAAAGGGGGCGCGCCCCCCGCCCGCGCCAGCCGGGGCGCCCGCCCGGTCCTGCGGAGGCTCCCGCGCCGCCCCTGAGGCGCCCGGCTCTCGTTGTCTTGTCCCCTCCCCAGGCTGACCTCAGTTCCCCGTGTCAGCTTTCTAGCCGCTCCTCTAGGGCGCGGCCTCCCCAGCCGGCTCCTTCGCTTCCGCCCACGGGAAGGTGCGGGCGATCCCGGGCTGCATCCGCTCTTGGCCGTCACACTCACACTGCACGATTTAGAAGGGCTTGGGGTGCGGGGTTCCCTGAATCTCCGCTGGGAGCGGGGGTCCGGGGGTCTGCGGTGGTGGGCGGTGGGGGTCTGTTCCGAAAAGTTGGGTCGCCCCGCGGGGCGGGTCTCCCAATTTGCCCAGTCGGCCCTTGGGGCGCGGGCGGAGGGGGGCCGTCGGCGTAGGGTCCCCAGCGATACCCCGGGAAGGGCCGGGGCAAGTTCGAAATGGTCAAAACAATGCGTCTGGACTGGCAGCATTGCTTCTTATTGTAGTTTTAATCTGCATTTCTCTAATAGCTAGTGATGATGACCAGTTTTTCATTTGCTTATTTGCCAGTTGCAAATCTCTATTAGTGAAGTATCTGTTCACATATTTTGCCCATTTTTTAAAAGTTGGGTTGTTTTCTTATAATTGAAGTTTATTTTTTCTTATACTCAAAATTTTAATTCACACATAATAAATTGTACATATTTATGAGGTACAATGTGATGTTTCAGTACATTTTACATTGCATAATGATCAAATCATGGTAATTAGCATATCCATTGCCTTAAACATTTACCATGTCTTTGATGTAAGAATATTCAAAATCCTCTCTTCTAGCGAGAATATGAGTGTATTTTAAATGTACATCTATTTGTTTTCTCACAATCCTATAAAATGATAGCTTGAGTCAATGAGTTATCCCCCCAAGTCCTATCAACCTTGTTTATTTTAGTGAAATTTAATATTGTCTAGAAAACACTAAGCAAACATAGTTATTCAGAGAGCATAACTGAGCCCTCTGGTTATTCTCTGTAACCCACAAAGGAAGCTGAACACTTGATGTAAACTTCTTTATCAGAGTAAATAATAAGAATCCTCTCCATTACATACAAAAGAAAAAATAACTGGAGAGATAGTCTCTGCTCTGAGGTTATTATCCTGTGGTCTTTGGTTTCGGTACATTCTCCCCCACCCCATGCCCTTCTCCCTCATCTTTAATGAGTATCTGTATGTATGGCAGAACAGTATTTTTTTTATTATACTTTAAGTTTTAGGGTACATGTGCACAATGTGCAGATTAGTTACATATGTATACATGTGACATGCTGGTGTGCTGCACCCACTAACTCCTCATCTAGCATTAGGTATATCTCCCAATGCTATCCCTCCCCCCTCCCCCCACCCCACAACAGTCCCCAGAGTGTGATGTTCCCCTTCCTGGGTCCATGTGTTCTCATTGTTCAGTTCCCACCTATGAGTGAGAATATGCAGTGTTTGGTTTTTTGTTCTTGCGATAGTTTACTGAGAATGATTTCCAATTTCATCCATGTCCCTACAAAGGACATGAACTCATCATTTTTTATGGCTGCATAGTATTCCATGGTGTATATGTGCCACATTTTCTTAATCCAGTCTATCATTGTTGGACATTTGGGTTGGTTCCAAGTCTTTGCTATTGTGAATAGTGCCGCAGTAAACATACGTGTGCATGTGTCTGTATAGCAGCATGATTTATAGTCCTTTGGGTATATACCCAGTAATGGGATGGCTGGGTCAAATGGTATTTCTAGTTCTAGATCTCTGAGGAATCGCCACACTGACTTCCACCGTGGTTGAACTAGTTTACAGTCCCACCAACAGTGTAAAAGTGTTCCTATTTCTCCACATCCTCTCCAGCACCTGTTGTTTCCTGACTTTTTAATGATTGCCATTCTCAAAGAACAGTATGTTTTTAAGTGTCTGCAGTCTTGGGCCAAGCTCGTTCTATTCCCCACTCTACAAGAATCACAAGAGCGCTAGGATTCTGTTTGGGGTTGCTGTGGACACAGAGTTCTTATTACAGAACTGACTTATTCTCAATAGGAGGTAAAGACCTAGAGGTGAGGTCTCTGAGCAAGGGAGTCCCATCCCATCCTCTGCCCTCTCTGTTGGCTGTTGTCCTCTCATCTTCATCAGGAGAATTAAAATCATGTAAAGTTTTGGCGGGGGGACTAGATGGTGGTCTCTGCGGCCCATAGACAGGAAAGTTTGCTTATACCCAGCGGGGGGGACCACTAATTGACATTCCTTTCCCCTCCCAGGGACCTTACAGAGTCCCCTTACCCTCACGGTACTGGGGGACAACCCGTGGGTGTAAGGCCAAATAGCAATAACCTTGTTACTTGCCAGGAATTGGGTCAAGATTTGATTTAACAAGCTTGGTTTTGGGAACTAAAAAATGAAAAAAGGAAAAGCCATAATCTTGAAAGGCAACAAGAGAGAAAACTGCTAACAGGATCTTGATTAAATTTCTCCCTCTTAGAGAATGTTGGACCGACGACACAAGACCTCAGACTTGTGTTATTCTAGCAGCTGAACACACCCCAGGCTCTTCTGACCGGCAGTGGCTCTGGAAGCAGTCTGGTCTATAGGTAAGCATGTCCAGGGCTTACAGGGAGAAGCTCCCAGAAATCCAGCTCTGCCTTGGGTTGCCCCGGTTCACGTCCAAAGATGTGCTTGGGCCACATCTCTGGAGCACAAGGTGGTAGACTGAGAGCTTTGATATTTCTACTCCTACGGCAGATGAGCTGGTATAACTCCAAAGGTATGGAATTTGCTGTTGTCTGTGACCCAGCAAATAAAAATAGAAAAATAATTCGATAGAAAAATAATAGAAATAGAAAAAATTTAAAAAACAAACCAAGCCTCATTCTATGACATTTTAGGCAGTGTGATAATATGCATATACTGGTCACTTTAATCTTTCCTACAGGGGCAGCTGGTTGCCCTAATGTTGGATGCTCTGTTCAAGGATGGTGAGCTAGTGTTCAGCTCAGGAAGCCACTCCACAGAGATGGCCACCAAAAGGGCTTCAGTGGTCCCATCTCAATTAACACCTGAAACACTGTTAATAATTACAGTAAAGGTCACAAATGGGTTTTTATTAGTGAAATTCATGGCTTACAAAGCAGCATGATGGATGTTACAATTATATGACATTTTAAGATCTGTTAATCAACTAACGTGTTTTGGAGACAGCCCATCCTTGCATAAACAGGATAAAGGTGTATGAGGGTGGCCTGTAGTGTATATTTAGAGACGATACCCAAGGCTTGATCCTCATATGGTCCTATCTCCAGGAAGGTTTAGGAAGATTTTGGCCTCTGAAACATTAGGAATCTGTTGAGAATGAAGCTTTCATGCTTGGAGCACCTAAAGTGCGGAAAGCTTACAGAAGCTTGTGTACTGTGTCTGCTTGCTACTGAATGTTTTGTTAAATGAATATCTGTATGTGTGGCAGATTTGGTCGGAGACCTACTTTTCATTATAACCTGGTAGCATGATTATAAAGGTGTAGCTAACCTTCAGCTAACTCAAACTTCTGTGGTTGCTCCTATCTACCAAAAAGCATTTAAGAATTCTGCATGACCACTTCAGTTTAGGACAGTTTGCAATTCTCACCTTCCTTAGAGGGCAATTTAGCTAGTTACTTATTCATGTCCCATGAGGGAAGTCATTCTGTGCCCCAAAGCAGCTTATCAAAGTATTATTTCAGACTTCATGCAGTACTCTCCCTGAAAGGAATTCAGGTAACATCTATGGATGTCTCATGCCCTTTTTGGAGATTAGTTTCCCAAGGAACTTGCTTAGCAATCCTGGCTTGTCACCTGAATCTGGAGTAATTTGAGTGTCTTCCAGTTCTCTTGCTCAGTAGAGGATGTCTGAAAAATCCAGTAATCATTTAATAAGGCTGCTTATGTCAGAAACTCAAATTCTTACCTTTTTGGTGTTTTGAACATTTTCCCCTGTTATGATTTATTAGTGTATTCTGCATAGACAATCCAATTATTCTTCCTGCTGAAAAGTAGCGGATGCCTATAGATGCCTTTCTTTTTGTAAAAGGTATTGTTTTTCCTGAGACCTGGATGAATTTCCAGGAGCCATTCAAGGACATGAGAACACCCACTTAGAACTTGAAAGGTTCACCTCATGGCCCTCAGACCAGGCTAATGAGATGCGATAATTTGAACTCTGGCACTCCTTTCCTCACAGGCTGAAAGACTAGCACAATATTAGTGTCTATCTGTGCTTAAAGGCTGGAGCTATTGATCAGAGTCCAAAATTAGTTTGTGTAGGGGAACTTTTCTTAAAGACATAAAAAGATACCATTTAATATATTGTTTCCAAAATGTGTTTCTCACACATTTCCACTGTGAGAAAGAGGTTCTGTGGTCAAATAGGTTAAGAAACCTCAGCACACTCTTAGAGAATCCCAGTTGTTATCAGCAGCAAAAAAATGTATGTGATCAGTTTCTTAAACTTATTTAAATGTTTGAAAAGTTAGAAAATTGTGGCAAAGAGCATTAATTCTTGAGTCTTGGGAGTGTATTACCTTGATGAGAATGTTTGTGTATTTGAAACTAAAAATGTGTATCAGTTTATATTGCCACATACTGATTTTTATGGCATAATATATGGTGTAGAGAGCAGGTTGTCTAAAAACCAATATTGGCAAAATGCTGAATATTCAGCATGGTTTTATGAAGTTGACAGATGTGGAGTGTATTTTGCATGTGTCTTAACTTACAGATGAGGAAATGAAGTAGCAGAGAGATTAAATTAGCCAAGCCAGGGGTTTCGGTGCTAGGAAGTCTTGATATTGTAAAACATAGCCATATAACTTTAAGAAAATGAATCCAGACAAAAAGAAAACAAAATCATTGTAAACACATAGTCCACTTTAAGTTCACAAAATGTTTTAAACATAATTAAGGCTATGCTTGACTTATCTACTTGTTTATTTCCTACCAAGGATGACCGGGAACTAGCCATTGATATAGAAACATTCATTATTCTTACGTTTTCTTTCTTTTTTCTGTGTCCTCTCTCTCTCTCACACACACACACACACAGTCTCAGAAGTACTAGTGCTGTATCCTGAAATTGTTTCTTTAGTTCTTGTCAAAATTCCTCCGATTTCATTTTTTGTGTCCTGAAATACTGTTGACATTAACATCCTCATTGCCTTCCAAAATATCTGACTTTATTTTTTGTATGTGCTTTTTACTCTTTGGTAGAGTTATGGATTCACTACCAGATTCTACTGTATGCTCTGACAACTATGACCACAATGGGTGAGTTGACTGATCTAAGTGGTGAAAAACACTGGGAGCATCAATGGCAATAACAGCTTTCTATCAGAGACTTTAAGCATCTTTGGTAACATTGTTTTTGAACCAGAGTGGAAAAAATAAGATCAGGTCAGAAGAGGGATGCTTGGTACTCAAAGATTGTTTGTGACTCTAAGTAATTAGCAAACAAAACCTTAGGAAACTATCAGAATGCCTGTGTATGAGACTCTCTCAAGAGTGATGCAAGAGAGTAGAGAATCCTACTTGGAGAAAGAAGGTGGTAGCGTTGGACAGGCAGCAGAGGAGCCCTCAGCATAAAGAAAGGAGCTAAGAGACCCTGTATCTGTCCCTCACCCTTCAGAGCTGGTGCCCCAAACTCAAAGCCATCATCACATTGGATGGAGCCCCTGCCTCAGGTTTAGTCACTTGATCCTATTTGAGGAGAAGCAAAGATATCTGTGACTCATGAAGAGCATGAAGGTGGTGGAGGAACTTGATAATTAGGAAATCAAAATGGGCAAGAATAATGTGTGACTACAAATGGGACATAAATTTGAAGGAAATTTAAGTTAAATTTGCTGCCACACATGATGATCAGGTTCAGTAATAAAGAATTGTATTTAAATCTTGATTCATTAAACTTTTTTGAGAGTCCTAAACAATTTTTATTACCAACACATAGAGACTTGTTTCTAGAGAAAAATCAAGTACCAGGTGCCAAATAACAGATTTACATGAGAATTTTTAGGGACAACACATTGTAATTTGTAGCGCAATCATAGCCAATTTGAACCAAAAAAAAAAAAGTCGTGTATGCATTTATGTTGTTTCTTACTATTTACCTTTCAATCCTTTGAACTGACTCCAATGAATTGACATCAGAAATCTGTGCTGGAGTCAACAATGAAAGGTGATGTCATAATATATATTGGAGATGGGAGGAATTCAGGTTTGTGAAATTCAGTCTCAGAATTATTCATGGGAAAATAGTTTTCTGGACACTGATTCTAAAATTCTTTCTAAAAAGTTGGGTCTTAAGTAAGCTAAGTCATATTTATCATATCTTTTAGATTCAAGGAATTTTGTTGTTCAAATAAATTGGTCATATCACCGCTCCATGTGGCAAATCTCTAATAGATTTTTGCATTTGATGTTTGAAGTAAAATGCAGCAACCTTACATAGAGCTTTATAATAAGCTTCATGTGTTCAAATATAATTGGTACTTTTATAACCGATGCTGTTTGTTATACTCAGAAAGTTATTTCTTATCGTAAGATTACCAATATTGTCACCAAAATATTCTTTTATATTTTGAATTAATTTTCCACATTTAAATGAAACAAGCACTGCTGCTGTTGTTACTATTCCCTTTTAACGTCTCCCCAAATTAGTGTTTTATTCTGTACACTTTATGAGATGGCAGCTTAACATTACCCTTAATATGGCCCAAGGATTCTACAAAAGGAAATGCTGGTGTGTTTGTCAAAAGTGTTTTCTGGCCGGGCATGGTGGCTCAAGCCTGTAATCCCAGCACTTTGGGAGGCTGAGGCAGGTGGACCACGAGGTCAGGAGTTCAAGACCAGCCTGGCCAATATGGTAGAACCGCGTCTCTACTAAAAATACAAAAATTAGCTGGGCATGGTGGTGCATGCCTGTAGTCCCAGCTACTCAGGAGGCTGAGGCAGAAGGATCACTTGAATCCGGGAAGCAGAGGTTGCAGTGAGCTGAGACAGCACCGCTGAACTGCAGCCTCGATGACAGAGCAAAACTCTGTCTCAAAAAAAACAAAGTGTTTCCTGTGCAGATTATCTATTCACCACTTGCAGATTTGAAGTTTACTAAGCATGTGTGATATCTGAAAGTTCATTTGAAGAATAAGTTTCAATGCCAAAAATGTTTAAAAGTGGGATATAGGAAGATGATGCAAAGATCGAATATCCAAACATTTCCATTTTCACCAGGAGGACTTAATAGAATGTCTAACAGCTACTTTTAGATATTTTTGAAATGTGAGAGGGGTGAGTTAACACAAAGTAGACTGTGAGATTAAAATGTCTGTTCACTCTAAAATCTCAGCATTCACTTTCTTATTGTCAAGTTATTCATCAGACTCTTTTCAGAGACAACCTAAATGCAAGCTCTTAGAATATTACAACATCTTTTATATGAGATGACAGGAAATAATTTCATGGCCTTTTAAAGGATAGATGAGGGATTTGAATACCACTTTCAGATTAAGTAACTCCTCTATTGAATATTACACTGTTTTATGGTTCATATCTCTATTGTGGTTGAGAGGTATTGCCAGATTTATTCTCTGACAAGTAAATATTATTCAGTTTATAATTAATATCCACGTTGGGGGGAGATACTTTAGTCTATGTTAAAACTATCTTCAATGTTCAGTATCCTGTTCCACATAAAACTTTCATGCCCTAGTTTTAGCATTCATTGATTTTTATGTGAATCAGTTGTAACTGTGATCATTACAAAATGGTGATTTCTTTTTTAAAAAAGTAGTTTTTCTGTGTTTAATAAGTATCATTCTATTATAAGGAGAGCTATTCCTACCCCTATTTGTTCACTATTACTATGAACTTATAAATTCTTACATTATTTCAATGAATTACAATCCTTTCTGTCATTATTTATTTTGATCTTTAAATGGTCCCATATTTGGCCAGTGGGACTCCCTAAAAGCTAGCCCCTGTGTCCTTTTGACTTGACATGTTCCCATCACTTTTTGAGCATTTCCCCAGCCCTGGAATCAGCCATTTACCCAAAGAACCTCATGCCCTTTAGAAACCAATCAATATTTTGCATTTGGTATGCTGATTGCCATTGGCTCATTGCTACTTGTAGGCCTTTTTAATATATAGATGAGAGTACAGTTATACATATTGACATATACAGATATATGCACATATGCAACAATTTTAATGTTTAATACACAGTATATACATTTATATGTGTTCTGTAAACTACGTATTATTGTTTTGCCTATATGTTTTTAAATTTACTTAAATGGTATTAAGTTGTATCTCATTTTGTTAGTTTTCTGCTTAGTAACATAAGATTATTCTTCTTGTGCATACCTTTTGTTGTTGCTTTTAACTGGTATGAAAAATTGCACAGCATGCATGCATCCCCTAGTGAGGAACACATATATTGCTTCCTACCATTTGCCTTCACAAAGAGTGCCGCTAAATGATTATCCTTATGCCAGACCCCTATAGACCTGTTTGAGTATTTCTGTAGGAATATGAAACAGGACTTGATGGGCCATGGGATTGCATATTTTGAATTTTACTGAATACTGCCTATTGCTCTCACAATGGTTATACCAGTCTGCATCTCATGAACAGTGCATGATGGTTCCTACACATACACATTCACAACAACACTTGACATTATCAAACTTTCTAATTTATATAATCAATCTAATAGGTCATAACATATTGCATTATGTTTTACTTTGAATTTATGTGATAACTTATGAATTTGAGCATCATTTTATGTTCTTATAGCATTTGGGATTTCTTCTGTAATGGTCCATTCATGAACTTAGCCCGTTTTTCCACTAGTGTTCGTATCTTTGTCTTGTTAATTTACGTGTGCTGTTTTTGAATATTTTATATTTTAGAATAAGTTAATCAAATTTCTTTTAAAATTATGTTTAATTTTCAAAGTGATTATGTTACATTTGTAAACAATATAGCAATGATTCACTCTTTTTAGTAACATTAAAAACATGGTGCTATTGTTTGGAGGTTTGTACCCCCAAACTGCATGTTGAAATTTGATCCCCAATGTCGGAGGTGGGGCCTAATGGAAGGTGTTTGGAAGATGAATAGATTAATTCCCTCCCTTGGAGTGAGGGTGAGTGAGTACTCACTCTATTAGTTCCTGCAAGAGCTGGTGGTTTAAAAAGAGACCAGCGGCTTCCCGCACCTTGATTCCCATCTTGCCATTTGATCTCTGCACGTGTCAGTTCCCCTTCATCTTCCACCATAAATGGGAGCAGCCTCAGAAGCAGATGTTGGCATCAGGCTTCTTGTGCAGCACACAACTGTGAGCCAAATAAACCTCTTTTCTTTATAAATTACCCAGCCTCAGGTATCCCTTATTAAACAGACTCAGATGTATGGAATCCCATTCAAAAGTTTGGACTATCGCTTTATGTATTCAAATCATCCTTCATGTCAGTTTGAGACATTGAAGTTATGTTCTCTAATCCGTCATCTGCCTGTTAGCTTTGGCATTGTTGTTCTTCATTCTCTTCATGACAGAACTTTTTGCCTTATTATTTTACTTTTGAAGTTTGAAATTTTCCCACTTTCAGTCTACAAAGGTAATTTCTAATCCTCATAGTTTTAATTTACACATTTAATGCTTTAATCTACTTAGAGTCTGCCCTTCAATATGGTGTTAGGTAGGGATTTGGTTTCATTTTTCTCCCAATGGTAGGCTGATTTTCCAAATACCATCTATGAAACAATTCATCCTTTTTCCTTGTTTATGTAATCATCGTCAGTGACATATATCTACATAGGTTTATCTCTGAGCTCAATATTTTGCTCCATTGATACTTATGGCATCCCTACACCTTTTTTTATTAGCATGATTAGTTAAGTTATTAATGGAGCCTTTATATGTTGACATAGATTTTGTAGTAAGTATGTCAATATTCTAAAAAATTTTGAAAAATACCTATGTGGGCCCTGTGGTGTTTGGGAGAGGGAAGGGCTTTAAATACTAGGTTGATTTCTTTGTTACTTGAGTATTCTATTTCTATATAAATATATTTTCTTGCACTAATGTTAGTGTTTTATATTCGTCTAGGAATTTTTCCATTCCATCTAAGTTTTCACATTTATTAGCATATAATTGAATAATCTTATTTTAAAAAAATTTAGTTGTGTTCTAGTTATGCTCCCTTCTTGTACATTTTATTTGGATATTCACTCTGTTTGTTCTTGATTATTATTGCCACAGGTCTATTGTAGTAATCTTTTCAAAGAGACACACTTTTGTTTTGTTAATCTTCTCCACGGTTTTTTCTTCTCCAGTTCAGTGACTTATGCTTACCTCCTTATGTTTTGCTTCCTTATTACTCCATAGACTTTGCCTTGTGCTCCTTTTCCAACCTCTCTACTTAAATGTGTACTCTTTGCTTTTAACCATCTTGACTTCTTATTAATGCTTATATATTGGTAAATTTTCTTCTAAATATTGCTTCATTGTATCCTACAAACTTTGTCATGTTATTATCAATCAGTTCTTAGTATTTAAAATATTTCATGATTTCCCTTTTAACATAAGAGGCATTCAGTAATGTGTAATTTAGTTTCAAATGTGGGTTTTTTTAAAAAAGCGAATCATATTACAATATATTCAGAGAACAGCAATATGATATTGATCCTGTGGACTTTATCCTGTGGAAGCTTTCTTTATGGTACAGAGAGCTATGATGTTGGTCTGTCCTTGTGCCCTCATAGGTCTTTTGCTGTTTCTAGAAGGTGTTAGAATTTTCTCTTTGTCTCCATTAGATACTTAAAGCTGATATGTTTCTTCTTTCTTGAATTTTGGGAAATTTATCATCATAAATTTTCACATTTTATTTTGCATTTTTAGTTTTCATTTCTTCTTAGATTTTCATATTCTAGATGTTAGATAGCTGTTTTTATCCTCCATAACGTTCTTCTTTAGTATGTTCTCTTTATTCTTTTCTACTATTTTCTGGGTAAGTTTCTCAATCTAATCTTCTAACTCTAAATTAATTAGCTTTTCACATGTATCCAAACTACTATTTATCCCTCAACAAGTTATATTTTTTTTGACAGTCATACTTTTACAGTTAAGGCTTTCTCTTTTATTTTTTCTTACGACTCCGATTCTCATTTCATGTTTCAACATCTTCCTTTGTGTCCTCTTATCCTTAAGAATATTTGTCATGCTTACTTTAAAATCTTGGTCAGTGTGTTCCAGTAGTTTTGCTACAGTCGGTATGCTGTTGTTCAGCTTGTTGTATTTCTTTTTCAGTAGTTGTATTCCTCAGATATCTAATCATGTTGGTTTGTGAACTCAGATTTTTTGTGGCTGTTGGCTACTCTGGTCATTTGTATTGGGGAAGGACTGAAGGACAATCTCAGTCTGCTGCTGTTCTTGCAACATAATTATTAATAGCACCCACTTTTTCCTTTCAAAAGTGTCCTGGTTTGGGCAGGAATTATATAGTCAGTCTCACTGAAATCTAGGACGTAAGCTGTGTCATTGTCAGTAAGTTTAAAATGAAGAGAAGTGATGTGCCCCAGGGTAGAGAGTCTCAGGAAGCATGAAACACTGACCAGGCAACTCCTCTGGGTTGTGAAAAGGAAAAACTTTAGACAAGGTAAATTTAAGAGTTTAATAGTGCAAGAATGATTCTTGAGTTGGGAAGCTTTTAGAACGAGAACAAGTTCTGAGAACTGCAAGCTGGCAACGTGGCCAGACAGCATTATGGACAGAAAATGGAAGTGAGGTCCAGAAACAGCTTTGTTGTTTACAACTGGTTACAGCTGGATGTTTTGTCTTATTTGAATCAGTCAGCCACCCGCAATTGACTGAAGCTCAGCTGCTGCAATTGACTGAGACACAGCTATCTGTTACAAGTGTATATTCTATTCATAATTATGCTGTTAGTTTACACACTAGGTTAGCTTGCAGTTTGTTGCATAAGGACTCAAGTACAGAGGCAACCACAGGGAAAATTTTGTTTAATTAAACAACTATATCACCTTGAAGCTCCTGAACAAAGCAGCATTGGAGGAGACAATCTCTCTGGTGTGTAACCTGGGCTTTGGAGATGGAGGCAGGTGGAGGAGTGAAGGCCCAAGGATGGCTCTTCAGCCCTTCCCTGTTTTCATCAGCCAGCCTAATGCTCTCCTAATTTTACTGTAACTACTCCTGGGTAGTTGCTGTTGTTGTCTATGGAGACAGGCAGGGATGGTCACTATTGTTTCCAAATGGCTAAATTGCATGTGTTTTGTTTTGTTTTGTGTTTTTAGAACAGCTAGTTTATTAGTTGTAGGGTTATTGTAGCTAATTTGAATAAAAATTAAGCCTACAAATTCACATGGTATTTGATTATGTACAATTTAGTTTAATTCTTTAGCCCTGACCCAAATGAAGTGATATCACTAACCCATGATGGAGTCCTCAGTGAAAGTGAAACGATATCACTAGCCTATAATGGAGCCATCAGTGAAAGGTGTTATGCGTGTGTACGTTCATAAAGATACACACAAATGTTAACTATAGAGTTTCTTGGACACTGTTTCTAAAGTACTGGTAGTTTCAGCTTCTGTATGTAACATCCTTTTCTTTTTTGGGTCTAGTTGGATACAAGATAAGTAGATCACAAGAAGTCTACTTCTTCTTCCTAGCTGAATTGACTAGTAGCTAAAACTTTTAGAAAACTGTTGGATTGCCTGTGTATGAGATTCTACCAGGTTAGGGTATATTAGTTTCTAGGGCTGCTTTAACAAAGTATCACAAACCAAGTGGCTTAAACAAAAATTAATGATCTCATAGTCCTAGGGACTAGAAATCTGAAATTGAGGTTGTCAGTAGGGTTGGCTTTTTATGAAGGCTATAAGGAAGAATCTGTTTGATACCTCTTTGCTAGCTTTTTCTGGTTGCTGGCAATCTTTGGCATTCCTTGGCAGGTAGACTCTTGTCTAGAGTAACTGCAGCTATTTGACCAAAAGTGTAAGTCCAAATTGTGTTTGTATCTGAGTAATATGCTTTTATAATTCCCCAGCCCACAGCCAATTGAGTTGATGGTAGTAACCTATGATAGAGCCACCCATGAAATGTGAATGAGAAACAAAGATTTATATACAAGTAAGTGTATATATACATATATACACATAACATACACGCATGCATACACATACACACACAGAAACATAAAACAATGAAAGAGAAAGAGAAGTTGATATTTGTAAAATTCACTGTCAGGCATATCCTTGGAAATACAGAGTATCTTTGACACTATGTCTAAATCTTCTCACTGTAGGATCTATAGATAACCTTCTATTTTTTTTTTTCAGACCAAATTGGATAAAAGAGGATGAAGTCATGAAAGGGATGCTTCTTCCTCTTAGTATATTTGTCACTCTAAGTTAGTAGTATCCAATCCCTTAGGAACCTCTGAGGTTTTCCATTTATGAGACTCTCCTACTACTAGAGTGGGCCAAAGGGAGAGAGAATCCTATATGGAGCAATGGGGAGGTAACAGGTGACAGGGAGGAGTGAAGCACTCAGCAAAAAGAACAGAGTTCATGAAACCGTAATAGGTTCCTCACCTTCTAGAGTTCTACCACCATGTGAGGCTGGTGCTCCAAACCCAAACCCACAATCATTTTGTAGGGAGTTCCTGACTCAGGCCTACAGCTACATGGTCATATCTTCTGGGCAGGAAAGACAGCCATGATGGGTGAAAGTAAAGAAGTGACAGAAGGACTTAGGAATCAAGAATTTAGATGGGGTAAGAGGCATGTTTCCTTACAGACTGCAGTTACATTAGAAATAAATGCCACTGGCCAGGCATGGTGGCTCATATCTGTAATCCCAGCACTTTGGGAGGCCAAGACAGCTAGATCACTGGAGGCCAGGAATTTGAGACAAGCCTGACCAACATGGCAAAACCCTGTCTCTACTAAAAATACAAAAATTAGCCAGGTGTGGTGGTGCATGCCTGTAATCCCATCTACTCAGGAGGCTGAGGAAGGAGAATTGCTTGAACCTGGGAGGCGGAGGTTGCAGTGAGCCAAGATGGTACAACTGCACTCCAGCCTCAGTGAGAGTGAGACTCCACCTAAAAAAAAGGATACACCTAGTTCGAATTAGTGATATACACATGAATATTTAAATGTCAACCAGATAGTACATCGTAGAGTAACTGTAGCTGTTTGATTCAAAAAGTAAGTTTAGAATTACATGTGTGTCCAACTATCTACTTTTATATTCCTTTAGCCTGCATGCAGAATTGACATCAATGACCTATGATAGAACCACCAATGAAATGTGAATTATAAAATATATATACACAAATATTTAAAGAAATATATATGCAGATATACATACTTCTGTCTATCTAGACACACAGGGAGAGAGAGAAAGGGAGAGAAAGAGAAAAGAGAGAGAGAATCGACAGAGAGAAAGATGAAGATTATATGCTTACACTCAGGATCATCTATGGCCATACAGAATGTCTTTTACACTGTTTATAAACCTCCTCACTATAAGCCCTGCAGGCCCCTTATCCAACTTTTTGATTAAATTGGATAAAAAAGGAACAGGGCAAAAAAGGGAAACTTCTTGTTATTGTCTTGTCACCCTTAGTAGCAGGCACATACTTAGGAAAGTCAGATTTTCTGTGTATGAGACATACTAGAGTGGACCAAGGGAAGAAAATCCTATGCAGAGCAACAAGCGAGTAACAGTGGACAGGGAGCAGTGGAGCCCTTAGGGAAAAAAAAACAGAGCTAATGGCCCTGGCAGGGTTCCTCACACCCAGAGCTCTACCACCATGTGAGGCTAACACTGCAAGCCCACACCCATCATCACATTGTATGGGGCAGTTTCTTGACCCTGTGTGAGAGCAGAGAAGACACCTATAATGGCAAAAACAAGGCACTCATGAAGGGATTTTAGTGTCAGGAAATGAGATGGGGTCAAGGGGATTTGTATATAGAAACTGCAGCTGAATTTGAAATAAAGTAAACCACCAAATTCTTAGTTTGTGCTGTATTCAATTGTAAAGAACTAAACATCGCTTGTGAGTAATTCAAACCAGAAAGTGAAGTCCAGGATGTCATATTGGTGTTGGACGATACATATATATATTTAAATTCTGTAGCACTGCCAAGTCTAAATTCAAATCAGTACCCTGGAGTGGAGCTGTCAGTGAACTGTGAGACAGAAATAATATAGAGGCTGGGCGCGGTGGCTCACGCCTGTAATCCCAGCACTTTGGGAGGCCGAGGTGGGTGGATCACGAGGTCAGGAGATCGAGACCATCCTGGCTAACACAGTGAAACCCCATCTCTACTAAAAATACAAAAAATTAGCTGGGTGTGGTGGCGGGTGCCTGTAGTCCCAGCTACTCAGGAGGCTGAGGCAGGAGAATGGCATGAACCCAGGAGGCGGAGCTTGCAGTGAGCCGAGATCCTGCCACTGCACTCCAGCCTGGGCAACAGAGGGAGACTCCCCCTCAAAAAAAGAAAAAAAAGAAAAAGAAAAAGAAATAAATCAATATAGATATAAGGATGTATGAACAAGGGAGGAAACGATTATATACCATTTATATATACCTATATGCATTCATATTAAATCAAGGCATGCACCCACAGGTACTGCAGAGAAATATAAAGGTTGAGATTAGGGAAGTTCCCATTCAAGGGCATTAATGGAAAAACAAAAAACTTTTGACACATGTGTCTGCGTGATCTCACTATAGGATATGAAGGTGACTTTATGTCTTGAATGAATTTAGATAAAAGATGGCCACATAAAAAGAAGAATGATTTTTCTTACTAGTCTGTTTGATACTCTTGAGTAAAAATAAAAAATAATTTTCAGACTGCCTGTATGTGAGACCTTACTATAATGGCTGAGGACAGCAGAGAATCCTCTTTGGAAACAGGAAAGCACAGCAGGGACGGAGAGTAGTGAAGACCTCAGGAGAAGAGAAAAAAGCTAACAACCCTAGAAATGTTTTCGACCCTGCAGAACTCTTCCACAATACAGGGTGGTACTCAAAACCCCAAATACCATCATATTGGATTGTGTCCTTGACTCAGACCTGCAGTTACTTTACCGTACTTGTGGACCAAGAGAGACAATCAAGTGAAGAAGTAATGGAGGGCTTTCGAGGCAGCACATTTAGTGGAATAAGAGGGCTGACTACCTCCACGCAAAAGTTTAGTTTGAAATAACTGCCACCACAAAGGCTGTCATGCATTGGGACTGAGGTCATAATAAAGAGGTTTATTTAAATCTGAAAGCATTACTATTTTCCCCAGCCTAAGATGTTGGTTGCCATCATATAAATCCTCCTTTTTAATAAAAAAAATGACATTTTAGAACCAAATAGTGCTATACACATGAATAGTCAGAACTTAACTGGTTTATGTGCAGAGTAATGAAAGTTAGTTTTACCAGAAAAGTAAATTTTGAATTGTGTCTCCTGTCTGACTGTATTCTTTTGTCATCCTCTAGTCCACCCACAAATGAATTATCAGGAGTGAACCCAGAGGCACGTATAAATGAAAGGTGAGTTATGCATATGTGTGTCTTTATTTATCGAATTATAACTGAGCATAGAAGTATTCACACACACAGGCACATAAACAAATATATCCATCCATCCATCCATGCATCCATCCATACACACTTCTCTCAAACACATCCACTAACAAATCCATGCATACAGTGGAAACATACAACAAGGAGACAGACGGCCGGACATTTGTGGAGTTTATTCTGGGAAGCCTGCGTGGCCATAGAGAGTGGTTTTTAACAGGATTTCCAATTCTTCTCCTCGTAGCCTTTGTAGGTAACATTGCTTCCTTTTCTAACGGAGTGTTATAAAAAGGAGCAGGTCATAGGAGAGCTGCTGCTTCGTATGTTAGTGTATTTGTCACTGTTAGTTCCTAGTAAGCAGCTTCTTAAAGGACTCAGATTTCCTGAGTTTGAGAGCCCACCAGATTGACAGAAAGGAGGAGAAAATCCTGTTTGCAACATGGAGGAGATAGCAGCTGACAAGGAGCAGTGAAGCCCTGGGCAGAAAAGAACAGAGCTAATGGAACATGGACTTGTCCCTCACACTCCAGAGCTCTGTCAACATATGAGGTTGGTGCTAAAACACAAACACAAGCACACCACCTCATTGGATGCAGCCCTTCCTTAGGCCCACAGCTACTTGCCTGTGTCCCATGGACAGGAAAGACTAGCATGATGGGTGAAAGGAAAGACGTGATGGAGAGATCCAGGAAGTGGGCCATAGATGGGATTAGGAGGAGGAATGCCTACACAGTGGAGTCGAATTTAAAAGAAATTCACCCACAAAAGGCTGTCTGTCGTGCATTGGCCAGCTCCAGTGGTACAGAGTTTTGGTGAACTCTTGAGTCAGTGAGTCTTAGATAGATGTGCTGCAATCATATAAAGTATGATGTGTAGGGTAAATGGCATGGTAGATTCCAAAGAACCAAATACACACATGACTTCTGTAAGGGTAAGGCAATTTACAGGTTGAAAAGTAGTTGGAAGGTCGGGTGCGGTGGCTCAGGCCTGTAGTCCTAGCACTTTGGGAGGCCAGGGCGGGTGGATAACGAGATCAGTAGTTCAAGGCCAGCCTGGCCAACATGGTGAAACCCCATCTCTACTAAAAATACAAAATTAGCCGGGTGTGGTGGCGGGCACCTGTAGTCCCTGCTACTCGGGAGGCTGAGGCAGGAGAATTGCTTGAACCCGGGAGGCAGATGTTGCAGTGAGCCGAGATCATGCCACTGCACTCCAGCTTGGGTGACTGAGTGAGACTCTGTCTCAAAAAAACCAAAAACAACAACAAAAAACAAAAACAAAAAACCAAAACAAAAGCAGTTGGAATTATTTTGAACTGAAAACCTTAAGTCTAGGAAGTTACATGTTGTCTTAGTATGTACATGTTAACTTCTTTGGCATGGCCCTGTGTGTGAATTGAGAGTACCTTCTAGTAGGCTGGCCAATGCACCATGTGATATCAAGGAATACAGTTATACATGTATCTATGCATATACAAACACATACATACATGCATTCATACACACAAGAGAGACTGAGTAGGGCTATTGAGTGTGACAGGCATCCATGGGAACAAGGAGTTCCCTTGAAACTATTTCTAGAGTCCTCTCAGAATGAGCTTTGTATGCAATATTGTTTTCTTTTTGGATGGAGGTAGGAAAATGGGGAGGAACTCATAGAGGGAGACTTTTTATGTTAGTGTTTGTCACATTACCTTTCTGTGAGAATGAGACTTTCCTAGTAGCATGAACCAAGGGAGAAGCGAATCCTGCTTGCAGGGAGAAGGAGATAGGAGTGGACAAAGATCAGAGAAATCCCAGCCAAAACAAAGAACAGAGCTAATAACCCTGGAATTATTTCACCCCCTCCAGAGCTCTACCGTTATGTGAGGCTGACTGCCTTTGCCCATACCCACTCTCACATGGGATGGAGCCCTTGCTTGAGGCCTCCAGCTACTTGGCCGCAACTCTTGGGCAGCAAAGAAAACTAGGATGGGTGGAAAGTGAGGAGGTGATTGGAGGTGATAGAGAATGAGGAACTCAAATGGGATTATAAGAAGGGAGACTCAGGAACTAAATTTGAACTAGAATTAAATGCTCTCCAAAAATGCTGTTACACCTTGAGGTGTAGATACCCTTACTTAATCTGCATGCATCGCTATGGTCACAGCCTAAAATGCTCACTGTTGGCATATGAAACCTCATTTCTAATAAAAAGACAAATGCCATCCCAGGTCAATTTAGTGATATACATACATGCGAATAATAAAAGTGTAACTGGGGAATGACACATAGACTAACTGTAGCTATTTGTTGCAAAACATTAGAATTACGCATTGTGTCTGACTCTGACCATATTTGTCCTTTAGTCCCGATCCGACTGACCTGGTGGGAGTCATCATTGGCTCAGCCCCAATGACAGGTGAGTTATAAAAGATGTACACATGACCAGGTGCAATGGTTCACACCTGTAATCTGAGCACTTTGGGAAGCTGAAGCAGGCAGATACCCTGAGGTCGGGTGTTTGAGACCAGGCTGGCAAACATCGTGAAACCCTGTCTCTACTAAAACTACAAGAACTAGCCAGGTGTGGTGGCAGGTGCCTCTAATCCCAGCTACTCAGGAGGCTGAGGCAGGAGAATAGATTGAACCTGGGGAAGTGGAGTTTGCAGTGAGCTGAGAACATGCCGCTGCATTCCACCCTGGGCAGCAGGAGCGAAACTGTTGCAAAAAAGAAAAAAAGAAAAAAAAAAAGATGTACACACACACACAAAACAGTGACAGAGAAAGAGACCGAGATTAGTGGGATTAACTCTCAGATGTGTTCATGATAATACAGTGTTTCTTTCACACAGGTTCTTTATCATCTCACTGTATCATGTATAGATAACTTCCACATTTTTACATTGTTTAGAAAAAAAGAAACTGACTATAGATAGAGGCTTCCATCTGTTACTGTCTTGTCACCCTCAGTAAGTAGCGGGCAAATGCTTTGGAAAAGCAGATTTTTTGTGTACCAGACATACCAGAGTAGGCCCAGGGAAGAGAGAATCCTGTTTGGAGTGAGGAGGAGGTAGGAGTACTTGGGGAACTGTGAAGCCTTCAGCAGAAAGCAACAGAGGTATGAGCCTTAGAGGTGTTCTCCACCCTCCAGAACCCTGCCACCACAGAGGCTGGTGCTCCAAACCTCAAATCACCATCCTATTGGATTGTGCCCCTGTGTCAGACCTCTAGTTACCTGACCCTTTTTGTGGGACATGAGAAACCACCATGCTGGGTGAACATAAGGAGCTAATGGAGGGCCTTTTAAGCAGGACATTGAATGGAATAAGAGGGCTGACTACCTACAAATTGGAGTTGAGTTTGAAATAACTGCCACCACAAAGCTGTCACACATTGGGACTGAGGTCATAATAAAGAGGTTTACTTAAATCGGGAAGCATTACTATTTTCCCCCGCCTAAGATTTTGGTTGTCGCCATATAAATCCTCATTTCTAATAAAGAGGAAAAGACATTCCAGGTTCCAGTAGTGCTATACACATGAATAGTCAGAAATTAATTGGTTTCTGTCTAGAGTAATGAAAGGTAATTTTTCCAAAATATAAATTCAAAATTATGTCTCCTCTCTGACTGTTTTCTCTTATCATCCACTAGTCCACAGACAAGTGAATTTAAAGGAGCAACCGAGGAGGCACCTGCGAAAGAAAGGTGAGTAATAAATAGTTAAAGTCACCTGTCAGCATAAGTGTGCATAGAACTATACACACACCAGGCACATGAGCAAGTATACCCCATCCATCCATCCATCCATCCATTCATCCATCCATCCACACGTCTCTTCAACACACTTACACAAACTAATCCATGCACATGATGGAAACATAGACCAAAGAGAAAGGAGACTGGTGGACATTTGTGGAATTTACTCTCAGGAGCCTGCATGGCCATAGAGATTTTTTTTTTTTTTTAACAGAGTTTCCAATTCGTCTCATTGTAGCATTTGTTAGTAACTTTGCATCCTTCTTTGGTGGAGTTCTATAAAAAGGAGCAGGTCATAGGAGATTTGCTTCTTCCTGTGGTGTATTTGCCACCCTTAGTTCCTACTAAGCAGTTTTTTTATGGGACTCAGATTTCTGACAGGAATTCATTGGTTTCTGTCTAGAGTAATAAAAGCTAATTTTCCAAAAAAGCAAATTTAGAATTGCATCTCCTATCTGACTGTATTCTTTTATCATCCTCTAGCCCACACACAAGTGAATTTAAAGGAGCAGCCCTGGTGTCACCTATCAGTGAAAGGTGAGTTATAAATACATGAAGACACACGTATGCATAAGAGTGCATAGAGCTATACACACACGAAGCACATACACAAATATATCCATCCATCTTCATCCATACACACTTTTGTCAACACATTTACACAAACAAACCCATGCAAAAAATGGAAACACAAAACACGGAGACAGATGGACATTTGTGGAATTTACTCTCAGGAGCCTGCATGGCCATACAGAGTGTTTTTTAACAGGGTTTCCAATTCTTCTCATTGTAGCATTTGTAGATAACTTTGCACCTTTTTTTGATGGAGTTGTATAAGGAGGTCAGTTCGTAGGAGAGCTGCTTCTTCCTGTTAGTGTCTTTGTCACCCTCAATTTCTGGTAGGCAATTTTTTAAGGGATTCAGGTTTCCTGAGTTTGAGACCCTACCACAGTGTTCCAAGAAAGGAGAGAATCCTATTTGCAACATGGAGGAGATAGCAGCCAATAAGGAGTAGTGAAGCCCTGGGAAAAAAAGAACGGAGCTAATGGAACGTGGACTTGTCCCACACACTCGAGAGCTCTGTCCACATGTGAGGTTGGTGCCTAGACCCAACCCAAACCCACCACCTCATTGGATGCCGCTTTCCTCAAGTGTGCGGGTACTTCACTGTGTCTTATGGGCAGGAGAGACTAGCATGATCAGTGAAAGGAAGGAGGTGGTGGAGGGTTTTCCCAATCATGTGAAAACCTCTCCTGGAAATAAATCATAAAGGTGTAAGTAATATGGAAAACCTGATTCAAGTTAATTATAGTGTAATGCTCAAGAAACCTTGCAAAATGAATGAGATTTTACAGAAGGAATAAAAGGATTGTGTTTAATCAGTGGCTGATTAAGGAAACATCTAGGTGAGAATTCTTAGCTGCTCATTAAGCAATAGCATGTGAGTTTTGTATGTAGTATTGATTTTTAAGCCAATAAATAAATTTTTAAAAGAATTTATTTTATAGGACGTTGGAGGCATGGGCAAATTAAAACGTATTTCTATTATTATTATTATTTTTTGAGATGAAGTCTCGCTGTTTCCCAAGCTGGCATGCAGCGGCGTGATCTCGGCTCACTGTAACCTCCTTCTCCTGGGTTCAAGCGATTTTCCTGCCTCAGCCTCCTGAGTAGCTGGAACTGCAGTCATGTGCTACCATGCCAGACAAATTTTTTGTATTTTTGGTAGGGACAGGTTTTCACTATATTGGCCAGGCTGGTCTTGAACTCCTGCCCTCGTGATCTACCCGCCTCAGCCTCCCAAACTGCTGGGTTTACAGTCATGAGCCATCAGATTGTATGGAGGCCCTGCCTTGGGTCTGTAGTTACTTAACCCTATCTGAGGGGCAGGAAAGACATCCATGATTGGTGAAGAGTTACTGGTGGTATTTGAACGTGAGAAGGCAGAAAATTACAAGGGCGAGCAAGGTGGGTGTTTACAAACTAAAGTTGATTTTATGTAAATTTTGCCAGAAACAGTAACTTGGGGATTAGGTTTAGGAGTAAAGAAATGTATATAAACTTGATTCATTAAGTTTTTTTCACAGGCTGAAAAATTTCATTACAAACATCTAAAACCTCATTTCCAGAGAAAAATTAAATACCATGTTTCAAATAAATAACTGATTAATGTCCATTTTTCAGGGGAACTAGATTATAAATTGGAGAATAATTATTACTAATTTGTATCAGAAAATTAAGTCTAGGATAACATGTGGAGTCTTGCTATGTTCATTTTTAATCCTTTAGCTATTACCTCATTGAATTAAAAAGAGTAATGTGTGGTAGAGTCATCAATGATGGGTGAGATTTCAAAATACGGAGAGAAAGAAGAGAGGCATATATTAAGATTGGTAAAATTCACTCACAAATGAAGTAATAAAGAACTGCACTTAAATTGTGATTCATTAGTTTGTTTTTTAAGGCCCAAGAGCACCTTTACATAATATAAGGTTTTCTTCTAGGAAAAAATGATATACGCATTGACATATACATTTTCAGAGTTCAGCCAGTTTATAAATGTAGAGCAATTGTACATAATTTCAGCCAGAAAAGTATGTCTCTGAAGTCACTTGACCTGCAGTGTACATTTTTAATCGTTAGCACTGGCCCGGATAAAATGACATCAGTAGTCTTTCACTAATTTGATATATATTTGATATAACTCACCTTTCAATGGTGGTGTCATTGAAAACTACTGACATTATTAATTTGGGTCAGTGCTAAAGGATCTATCTACACACACACACACACAACACACATGTATGTGTGTGTGTGTATATATACAGATATATCTTTTAGCTATATATGTAATATATATAGATATATAAATATGTATTTGTGTGTATATAGATATACATATATCTATATACATATGTCTACATATGTATATAGATACACATATCTATATACATGTCTACATATGTGCATATTTAAATGTGTGTATATATATCTATATATACATATCTATATGTAGATATATTCTTTAGCACTGACCCAAATTAATAACATCAGTAGTCATATATATCGTTTAATATATATATGAGCATGTGTGTGTATATATATGTAAACATATATGTATATATCCTTTAGCATATATATGTATATATACACATATATAGTTTATATATACATATATGTGTGTGTATATGCAGGTATATCTTGTTTTATTGTGCTTTATTTTATTGCCCCTCAGATATTACTTTTTTGTAAACTGAAGGTTTGTAGCAACCCTACATTGAGCAAGTCTCCTGGTTTCATTTTTCCAACAGCGTGTTCTCACTTTGTGTCTCTTGTCACATTTTAATAATTCTTGCAATATTCCAAACTTTTTATTATCATATCTGTTATGGTGATCTGTGATCAGTGATCTTTGATGTTACTATTGTAATTGTTTTGGGGCAACACGAACCATGTCCATATTAAGATGACAAGCCTAATCAATGACATGTTTGTTGTGACTGCTCCACTGACTAGCCATTCCCCCATCTTTCTCCTTCTCCTTGGGCCTCCCTATTCCCTGAGACACAACAATATTGAAAGTAGGCCATTTAATAAGCCTATGATGGTCTCTGAGTGTCCTAGTGAAGGGAAGAGTCACATGTCTCTCACTTTAAACCAAAAGCTAGAAATGATTGTGAGGAAGGCTAGACTTCTTGCACCATTTCAGCCAAGTTGTGAATGTAAAACAAAAACAAAAACAAAACAAAACAGAAAAGCCAAAAAACTTCTTGAAGAAAATTAAGACTGCTACTCCAGTGAACATACAAATGTTGAGAAAGAAAAACAGTCTGATTGCTAATATGGAGAATGTTGTAGTGGTCTGGATAAAGGATCAAACCAGCCACAGCATTCCCTTAAGCCAAAGTGTAATCCAGGACAAGGCCCTCACTCTCTTTGATTCAGTGAAGCCTGGGAGAGGTAAGGAAGCTGCAGAAGAAAAGCTTGACGCTAAAAGGTTTGTTCATGAGGTTTAAGGAAAGAAGCCATCTCTATCACATAGAAGTGCAAAGTAAACAGCCAGTGCCGATGCAGAAGCAGCAGCAAGTTATCCAGAAGATCTAGGTGAGATAACTGATGAATGTGGCCAAACTAAACAACACATTTTCAATGTAGACAAGATAGCCTTTTATTGGAAGAAGATGCCATCTAGGACTTTTATATTTAGAGAGGAGAAGTCAATGCATGGTTTCAAATCTTCAAAGCACAGGCCAATTCTCTTGTTAGGGGCTAATGAAGCTGGTGACTTTAAGTTGAAGCCAACAATCATTGACTATTCTGAAAATCCTGGGGCCCTTACGAATTATGCTAAATCAAGCAAGATGGGTGACTAGAGATGTCTGGTGCTCATCTCCCCTACAAGAAAGAACCGAGGCAAGAAATAAACATCTAAGATTTGATTAGAGTATCAAAGGGATAGTCCTGGAGTGCAGCAAAGGAGTGGAGACACATCTGTGGTGACTGAAAGTTGCCATAGTACGGAAGCACTCAGCCTGTGCAGCCCCTTCTGTCCCATCTGGATTGAATTGGCCCAGAGACAGGAGGGACTTCTCATTGCAGGGTGAAGGTAGGCAGAAGATCCCCACCAGCCCCACTGCCATCACAAACACAAAGTCTTTACAACAAGAGAATCTCACAGTCTTTGCAAGCCCTCAGGCCAGTTTGGAGTATTGCCAAGGATTCACACAGCTGCATGTCCTGGACTAGGAGTACAAGGTGAAGACTTCCCACCCCCAGAGACTTAAGCTGCAGCAACACAGCACCATCTTGAGAACAGAGTCATCTCTTGAGTGTGCCCTCCTCTGGGGGCCAGTAGTCACTGTGCCTCTCCAGCACTGGAGCTTTATCTTCAGTACACCAAGCCCACATGGGTGGGTTAAAGCCACAATCCCAGCTGTGTGGAGGTTGGTCCCAGGACTGGCTGTAACTCAAGTAATGCAGAGTAGGGAAATCAACCGCCACCACCACACTTCCAGACAGAGGAATAATCTGCAGTCCCATCCAGGGTAAATTCACTCTTAAGACAGCCAAACCACTACATGCCCTCTCCCAAGTGGGAGAGGCCCCTAAGCCTCTGAGCAGCTGATACACCCGCAGGTCAACAAAGTGACTATGAGCCCATGCTCAGGACCTGAGAAACAGCCTTGCGGGCCCCATCAACCACAGACATGCTGCTGGCGTGCCCAGTAGCCCTCTGCTTTTAATAAGGGCCTGAGAAACAGTCCCACAGGCTGCCCCCAGCAGGCACACCACCAAGTGGGCCTTGCACCTGTGTCTCAGACCTGAGAGACAAGCAACTGTGTATGCCCAAGTCTCAGGGCTGAGAAGCAACCCTGGGAGCTTACTCAGGCCAACTAAGCAGCCACATACCTATGTCCCAGCTTGAGGAACAGCCCTTTAGGCCACCCCCCACAGAAACACTCCCAGGCCAACTAAGCAGCTGTGCAACCTTGGATGAGCCTGAGAAATACTCCTGTATCCATTCCCGGCAGATGCACCTCCAGACCAGCCAATCAGCCATGAATGCCCATGTCCTGGACCTAAGAAAGAGCTCCATGGGCTACTCCCAGAAGACATGCCCTTACGCCAGCTGAGCAGCCTCCTGTCCACATCCTGGCTCATAGAAGCAGTCCCCAGGGCTTCCCCTGGCAGGCGCCACCCAGGCCAGCTGAGCAGCAGTGTGCCCACATCCTGAGCTAGAATAGCTCTATGGACTACCCCCAGCAGACACACATCTAGGACAGCTGAGAAGTCATTTGACTGTATCCCAGGCCTGAGAAACACCCCTCTTGGCCAGCCCTGGCAAAGATACCTTCAGTCCATCTTAGCAGCTATGCACCTATATATTTGGCCCATGAGTTTCCCCCAGCAGACTGCCCCCAGGCCAGATGAGCAGCTGTGTACCCACATACCAGTTATGGGAAACAGCCCTTCAGGCCACTCCTGGAGTGCATGCTTCCAGGCCAGGCAAACAGCTGTGTGCCTGCATCCTGGGCCTGAGACACTGTCCTGCAAAGCACATCTGGAAGTCATGCCCTGGTTGAGCAACTGCATCCCCATGCTCCTGGCTAGAGTGATGGCACCATGGCCAGCGGCATAAAGCCATACTCCAAGTTTTCTGACCCACTGTATGCCTGCACACACCCTTACCCTGAGAAACAGCCCAGTGAGCCCACCCCTGGCAAGGCTGCACCACCATCACTACAAACTTCCTTAACCTAGGCCACTGAGTAACTTGCAAATGTTACTAGTGTGGATCACAGCTGAATAAACTACATGGAGACTACACTTACTGCATCCATGTAGAACCAAGGCCGGTATACCCCAGTGAACTGACATCCAAGACCCATTCATACAAATTAATTCATACAAGTAAACCTACTCCATAAAATTGGAAAAGGTGACTTTTTCACCAGATGCATAGAAATCAATTTAGAAACACAGCAACCATGAAAATGCAAGAAAACATGTCACCTACAAAGGGAAATAATAATTATCCAGTAATAGAACCCGATCATAAACATATGATGTGACAGAAAAAAGAATAATCTTAAGGAAACTCAGTGAGATGTAAGGTAATACAGATGGACAAGTCAATGAAATCAGGTGAAAGAGAAATTCAGTAAAGATACAGATATCATAAAAATAACCAAACAGAAGCCCTAAAAGCTAAACAGTTCAATGGATGAAATGAAAAAATACAATCAATGGCTTTACAGACAAGAACAAGCAGAAGAAATAATTTCTGAACTTGAAGACAAGTCTTTTGAAATAACACAGACAGGCAAAAAAGGATAAAAAAGAATGAAAAAAGCCTACAGGATTTATGGGACACCATTAATTTGATCAAATATTCATATTATGGGCATTCCAGAAGGAAAAGTGTAGAGAAAATATGAGGAAAACATATTTAATAAAATAGCATAAAACTTCCTAACTCTTGAGAGAGAGCTAGACATCTAGTTCCAGGAAGATCAAAGAACCCCAAATACATTCAACCCAGACATTATAGTCAAATTGTGAAAAATCAAAAGACAAAGATTTTTTAAAATAGCAAAAGAAAAGTAACACACTTATAATGGAATCCCCATTAGACTAACAGCTGATTTCCCAGTGGAAACCTTAGGCTAGAAGAGAATGGGATGATACATTCAAAGTTCTGAAAGAAAAAAATCTTTCAGCCAAGAATATTATAGCCAGCACAGCTATCCTTTACAAATGAAGAAGACATAAAATCTGTCATAGATAAACAAAAACCAAGATAATTCATCACCACTAGACCAACATTACAAGAAATGCCCAAGGGAGTCTTACATCTGGAAGTAAAAAGATGATAACCACCATCATGAAAACATGCAAAACTTTAAAAGTCACTGTTAGAGTCAATACATAAAGGAGAAAGAGAAAGGAATGAAACCTTATCACTACAGAAAACTACCCAACTTCAAAAGTAAACAGGAAGAAAGGAATAAAACATATACAAAACAACCAGAAAACAATAAAACGTTGGAAGTAACTCCTCACCTACCAATAATAACTTTGAATGTTAATAGATTAAATACCCCATGAAGGATATAGACTTACTGAGTGGATTAAAAAATAAGACCCAACTATATTTTATCTAAAAGAAACTCACTTTACCGGTATAGAAACACATAGACTGATAATAAAGGGATGGAAAAAGATATCCTATGCAAATGGGAGCCCAAAGTGAGCAGGGATAGCTATACTTGTATCAGACAAAACAGAGTTCAAGTTAAAAACCATAAAAATTGACAAACAAGAGTATTATGTAATAATAAAGGGTTCAATTCAGCAAGAAATATAATTGTAATATGTGTATAATTGTAAATATGTATGCACTCAAACACCAGAGCACCTAGATATATAAAGCGAATATTACTAGATCTAAAGAGGGAGATAGACCCCATTACAATAAGAGTTGGGCACTTCCGTATCCCACTCTCAGCATTGGACAAATCATCTAGACAGAAAATCAACAAAGAAACATCAGACTTAAACTCCACCATAGACCAAATGGACATAAATAACAAACATATACAGAACATCTCACCTAACAGCTCCAGAATACACATTCTTTTCATCAGCACATGAAACATTATCCAAGATAGACTGTATGTTAGGCTACAAAACAAGTCTCAAGAAATTTTTAAAAATTGAAATTCTATCAGGTATCTTATCTTACCACAATGGAATAAAACTAGACATTCATAACAAGAGGAACATTCAAAACTATACAGACATATGGAAATTAAACAACATGCCCTTGAGTTACAGTGAGTGAAGAAAGAAATTAAGAATGAAATTTAAGAATTCCTTGAAACAAATGTAACTAGAAACACAGTATACCAAAACAGGGGACGCAGCAAAAGCAGTTATTAAGAAATATGTTTTTAGCTTCATCCGTGTCCCTACAAAGGACATGAACTCATCATTTTTTCAGCAAACTGTCGCAAGGACAAAACACCAAACATCACATGTTCTCACTCATAGGTGGGAATTGAACAATGAGAACACTCGGACACAGGAAGGGGGACATCACACACTGGGGCCTGTTGTTGGGTAGGGGGAGGGGGGAGGGATAGCATTAGGAGATATACCTAATGTAAATGACGAGTTAATGGGCGCAGCACACCAACATGGCACATGTATACATGTGTAACAAACCTGCACATTGTGCACATGTACCCTAGAACTTAAAGTATAAAAAAAAAAAGTATATTTTTAGCAATAAATGCCTGGATCAAAAAAACTAGAAAACTTTCAAATAAACCACTGAAAAATTCTACCTCAAGAAACTAGAATAGTAAGAACAAACCAAACCCCAAATTATTAAAAGGAAATAAATAATGAAGACCAAACAGAAATAAACAAATTTGAGGCAAAAATTACAAAAGGTTAACAACGAAAAGGTTTAAAAAATATCAACAAACCATTATCTAGACTAATTAAGAAAAAGGGAAGACCCAAATAAGTAAAATCAGAAACAAAAAAAGAGACCGCATAACAGATAATGACAGAAATAAAAATAATTATTAGAGACTATTATGAGCAACTCTACAATAAATTTGAAAACCTAGAGGAGGTGGACAAAATCCTTGACCCATACGACCTACCAAGACTAAACCAAGAAGAAATAGAAAACCTGAACAGACCAAAAACAAGTAATGAGATTAAATCAGTAATAAAAAGGCTTTCAACAAAGTCCAGGACCTGATGGCTTCACCACTTAATCCTCACTTGTGAAAGGAAGAGCCATTTGCTACAGCTAACTTCATTGTTGTCCTATTTTAAGAAATTGTCTCAGCCACTCCGACCATTGGCAACCACCACTCTGATCAGTCAGCAGCCATGAACATGGAGGCAACGCCCTCCACCAGCAAAAGGTGATCATTAGCATTTTTTAACCAATAAAGTAGTTTTTAATTAAGGTATACACATAAGTTTTTTGAACATAATGCCATTGTAAACTTAACAGGCTACAGTGTAGGGTAAACATAACTTTCATATGCACAGGGAACCCAAAACATTTGTGTGAGTTGCTTAATGCAGTTTTTGCTTCATTGCAGTGGTCTGGAATGAAACCCACAATGTCTTTGAGATATGTCTATACACATATTATTTATATATTATATATCCATATACATATTCTTTTATATATCTTTATATACATATATATAGAAAGAGACAGAGAGAGAAAAGAAGATAAAAATATGCAAAATTCAGTGTTGAGAGTATCCATGAGGAAAGAGTTTCTGGTTAATGATTGTAATTTTCTTTCTTAAATATTAGGTCTTCCAGTGAGCTAAGTCATGTTTACTATATCCTTTAGATTCATGGGATTCTTGTTATTCAAATATATTTTTATCACTATTTTGTGTAGCAAATATCTAATGATATATTTTTGCTTTTTTTTTTTTGGTGGCTAAAGTGTGTTAGCACGACTTTCCAAGTTTGAAGTTGAAGATGCTGAAAATGTTGCTTCATATGAGTAAGTCAGTTTGAAGTTTGAAAGGAGGGAGCCATTGATGGATCTCTTACCTTTAGTTAAACAGGGCTTCCGCTGAGGCAAGAAGGAAAAAGGGAAACTATGGAAAGATATCAAAATGTATGGGTGGGAGGGTACACCGTATTTACTCCAGTTGAATTCTTAGACAAGTATTATTTTGAAAAAAAAATTCCATCCATTCAGAAATAAATGTTCTTCTAGCTTGAAAATGTAAAAAGTATTCTTAGAGGAAATTAATTCCATTAAAAGTTTTTTTAAAAAAAAACAGGAATGCAGAATGCTACTTAACTCATCAATAGTGAACGTTTCTCATTTTTACTGGATATGGTGTGATTCCCAATTTTGTACATTTTGCCTATGAGCAAATAGTATTGATAGCAAAAGCAAACATATTTTGCTGACTAAGACCTCTTTATGCTCATTGGGATTTTATTCTTATTTGTTTCTAATCTCACTAGAGTACTTCCTGTTGCACTGACCTGAAGGCATTTTATCATGTACTCACTGTAATGAAACAATACATTCTTAAACTGGCCTGTGTCTGAACTGCAGACATATTCAGGAGATTTTTCTTCTGCTTCTTTCTTGCCCAGTTGTATAACCATTCACCAGCTTGTGTCAATGCTGGAGAGGAAGTACTGCCATAGAGGAAGTTAACTCACCATGGTTGTAAGCTGTTGGTGACTAAACAAAGATTGGAAACAAAGAGGGCAAATAAAAATAGTTCTTCAAATTACCCTGAATTTGCCACTGAATTAAACTGTGTGTCTGCAGATTAGCTATACGTTTTCTGTAATGGAGCTGCCCAGGGCTGAAACAAAATTAGACCAATTAAGCAAGGCAAGCATTTCCTTCTTTCCCCACTCCAAACAAAATAAAGCAGGTTTTCATTTTATTTTATTTTTAAATTACAAAGTCTCATTACATAGATATAGGAGGAATTTGCAGTAGTCCCTGTGAGAAATGCTGGTGTTTCATAACAGGGGAATGATATTGGATTTATAGTAAAAGCTGGAATCAGTGCTTGGCTTTGCCATCATATATTCATTCACCTGATACTCAGCAAGTCACTAACCCTCTTTAACTTTCAGATTATTCAAATGTAAACTGGCTATTATGCAATCCATGTATTGGATATTGTATTTAAAAAATTAGTAATAAAATGAAAATAACATGCAAAAATACTTTGAAAACTCTGTAGTTCTGTAAATAGGTTTTATTCTAAAAGCTAAAAATAACGTAAGAGTTCATTAAGGAAAATCTGAAAATACAATCAACAAATCTACCCACATTTAGTCATTCTTAAACTTTGATGCATGCACTTCTAAGTTCTTTAAGCATACACTTTTTTTGTTTACAGATATGAGACCATACTTATTCTTTTGCAAATAACCTTATTAATGACATCATGGCTATATTTTTTGTTAATATATATTCATGTGCACTTACAACATTATTTGTAACAGTTGTGTGATATTTCATGGTGTAGATGTGCTATAATTCATTTAATAGTGAGATATTGCTGAACAATTCAGTTTTTTACAAGTTTTTAACTTACAAAAATGAATATATTTGAGGCTAAATCTCCGTATATTGTTGGTTATTTGCTTGTCATAAATTCTCAGAAGTGGAAATTCTGTGTCAAAGGGAATGATTGTGACGCTATTGATATTGATATATGCTTTAACATCAAGATGCAAAGTGTACATTTCTCCCCTCCCACACTTAACACTAGCCATCATTGATTTCTCTGATATTAGTAAATATATTTGTTCTAATGCACGTTCTTTGACACACCTTCATTTATCCTTTTCTGTCTTTGGACTGAAAAGTTAAATCTATTGATCCTTTTTCTATTTTATGTAATATAAGCAATTTCTCCCAGGTTGTCTTGCTTTTCACTACATAAAAGCATTTAATCCTCATGTAATCAAATGTATCTGTACTTTTCTTTGTGATTTTGCCTTTAATGTTATTCTCAGAAAGTCCTTCTCACCCCAAGATTTTAAATATATCCACCAAAATTTCTGTTTTGAATTTATTTTCTTCATTTAAATAAAATATCTGCCCTGAATTTACTTTGTCTTAAGGTATAAAGTGTAGAAATTTACTTTTCTCCTAAGTGACTCATAATTTTTTCAGCATGAACATGTCATCCCTCTGTATTGTCCTTACCCTGTTTTAGTGATCTAGAGTGAGCAGGAAGACCAGAGTCACTACAGTGTTTCTCGTGCTTTGCATCATGGCCACCTCCCTACCCCCAGAGTCTGCACAAGAGAAAAATGTGTCCAGTGGGGGAGATAGCACCTGCCTTCAATACAAATCCCATTTCATTAAACACGGTCTTGTTAGTGTCATGTAGCTTCCACCTTCTATTGATAAAAAATGAGTCATGTTCATAGTTAATATTTGTGCTTTTAATTCAACTTTGATATTATTGGAACTTTCAGTGTATTAAGGTTTAGTATCTCATATCTTTTTTTCTCTCTTTTTTTTTTTTTTTTGAGCCGGAGTCTTGCTCTGTCACCAGGCTGGAGTGCAGTGGCTCCACTCAGCTCACTGCAACCTCCGCTTCCCAGGTTCAAGCGATTCTCCTGCTTCAGCCTCCTGAGTAGCTGGGACTACAGGCATGCACCACCACGCCCAGCTAATTTTTTGTATTTTTAGTAGAGATGGAGTTTCACCATGTTGGCCAGGTTGGTCTCGATCTCTTGACCTCATGATCCACCCACTTTGGCCACCCAAAGTGCTGGGATTACAGGCATGAGCCACCGCGCCTGGCCTCTATCTCTTTATTTTTGAATTGCCATTTAAATTTAGTTTTTGTCTTTCGTGTATAGCATGTAATGCCTTTAATTTCAAAGTTATCTGAGAGTATTTCTCAATATGCAATATGAGAGTAATATGTTTGTATTTATGATTTCTGGTACGTTTGGTTTTATTTATCATCTTTTTCTTTATTAAAAATACTTTGATATTTTCTTTGTAAATTTGTCTATGTTTTGCTATTAATTGATTTGTTTTTATCCCTTGCATTTTTTGTTGATATGCAAGTCAGAAGCCCATTTCTAGTCTATCAATGTTTATATTTAAATGTTTAGAAAACATAATTATACCATTTTTCCATCAATATCGAGAATAAAACTGGACTTGTACCTGTGAAAGATAAGAAATGCAACCTGCCTTTACTTCTATCTTCTTCCACACCTTGAATCCTAGTGTAAGAATGCCTAAAAATTCAAATCAATACTATTATTCATGATTTTATATCATTTATCTTTACTTTTAGAATCATTTATTTACATTTTCACCTGCTACATTTTTTTTTATTATTATACTGTAAGTTCTAGGGTACATGTGCACAATGTGCAGGTTTGTTACATATTCACGCATGTGCCATGTTGGTGTGCTGTACCCATTAATTCATCATTTACATTAGGTGTATCTCCTAATGCTATCCCTCCCCCATCCCCCCACCCCATGACAGGCCCTGGTGTGTGATGTTCCCCTTCCTGTGTCCAAGGGTTCTCATTCTTCAATTCCCACCTATGAGTGATAACATGCAGTGTTTGGTTTTCTGACCTTGCGATAGTTTGCTGAGAATGATGGTTTCCAGCTTCATCCATGTCCCTACAAGGGACATGAACTCATCCTTTTTTATGGCTGCTTAATATTCCATGGTGTATATGTGCCACATTTTCTTAATCCAGTCTATCATTGTTGGACATTTGGGTTGGTTCCAAGTCTTTGCTATTGTGAATAGTGTCGCAATAAACATACGTGTGCATGTGTCTTTATAGCAGCATGATTTATAATCCTTTGGGTATATACCCAGTAATGGGATGGCTGGGTCAAATGGTATTTCTAGTTATAGATTCTTGAGGAATCGCCACACTGTCTTCCACAATGGTTGAACTAGTTTACAGTCCCACCAACAGTGTAAAAGTGTTCAGTTTCTCCACATCCTCTCCAGCACCTGTTGTTTCTTGACTTTTTAATAATCACCATTCTAACTGGTGTGAGATGGTATGTCATTGTGGTTTTGATTTGCATTTCTCTGATGGCCAGTGATGATGAGCATTTTTTCATGTGTCTGTTGGCCGCATAAATGTCTTCTTTTGAGAAGTGTCTGTTCATATCCTTTGCCCACTTTTTGATGGGGTTGTTTGATTTTTTTTTTTGTAAATTTGTTTGAGTTCTTTGTAGATTCTGGATATTAGCCCTTTGTCAGATGAGTAGATTCCAAAAATTTTCTCCCATTCCGTAGGTTGCCTGTTCACTCTGATGGTAGTTTCTTTTGCTGTGCAGAAGCTCTTTAGTTTAATTAGATCCTGTTTGTCAATTTTGGCTTTTGTCGCCATTGCTTTTGGTCACCTGCTACATTTTTGTTCTTCATTTTGATTCATTGCTCAGCTGACTCAAGCACTTTGAGTAATTGTTTTTAGGAAAGGTACATGGAGGCTATGCTTCGTGTTGCTTCATGTTGGAGTGTCTGTCTGTTGCTCCCGTGTGTGAACAGTACTTTTCCTGGATATGGATTTACTGAGTCATAGTTATTTCCCTGCAAACTCTGCACATAACTGCTTGAAGCTTCATTTACATAGTACTCTTTTTTTAAGCAAAAAAGTCTCAATTGTGTATTTACTTGGTATAGTTTCAGGGTACACTGAAACAGATTAAGGGGCTAAAGCCACCCAAGCCACTTCTTCATGCCTTCGTAATCTGTCAGACTTGGTTCTGTATGGTGACATTGTCAAGTGAGTTCAGATTTATGACATTTCCTTGATACCCAGAGATCTAGTAGACTGTGTGGGATCAGAGGTTCTTGTAGTAAGGGAATGGCAACTTGAGGAGAGAATTCACCTCTTTTGGCCAATTGATCCTCCATCTACATCAGCCTTAACTCTCCAAGCCTGGGTGGAGGTGGTGGGTCCAGGTGGAGAGGGGAAGATTAGAAGGATTGGGGATTTCCTTTATCTCAGGTTAACCTAACATCATTCATCAAAGACCAATGTTTTTTTTTTTTTTAACTTTTATTTTAGGTTTGGAGGTACACGTGAGATTTGCTACATAGGTAAACTTGTGTCAGGGAGGATTTTTTTTTATTTTTTACATATTATTTCATCATCCAGGTATTAAGCTCAGTACCCAAATAGTTATCTTTTCTGCTCCTCTCTCTCCTCCTGCCCTCCCCACTTAAGTAGACCCCAGTGTCTATTTCCTTCTTTGTGTTCATAAGTCCTTATGATTTAGCTACCACTGATAGGTGAGAACATTCAGTATTTTGTTTTCTGTTTCTGCACTAGTTTTCTAAGGATAAGAGCCTCCAGCTCCATCGATGTTCCCACAAAATACATGATCTCATTCTTTTTTATGGCTGCATAGTATTCCATGGTATATATGTACCACATTTTCTTTATCCAATCTGTCATTGATGGGTACCTAGGTTGATTCCATGTCTTTGCTATTGTAAATAGTGCTGCAGTGAACATTCATATGCATGTATCTTTATAGTAGAATGATTTATATTCCTCTGGGTATCTACTCAGTATTGGGATTGCTCAGTCAAATAGTTCTGCTTTTAGATCTTCAAGGTATTGCCATAGTGCTTTTTACAGTGATTGAACTAATTTACACTCCCACCAACAATGTATATGTGTTCCTTTTTCTCTGCAACCTTGCCCGCATCTGTTATTTTTTGACTTTTTAGTAATAGCCATTCTGACTGGTGTGAAATGGTATTTCATTGTGGTTTTGATTTGCCTTTCTCTAATCTGTGATATTGAGCTTTTCTTCATATGTTTGTTGGCCACATGCATGTCTTCTTTTGAGAAATGTCTGTTCATGTCAAAGGCCAATTGTCAGTGCCCCAGTTCTGCTCAGTATCTGCCCTCTTTGTTCTCCCATCTTAGGCACAGGCTGTGAGCATTGTCTTAGGATTCATGGCTCTTGGGGTGGAATTTGAGTCCTGTGTTGGAGGCTTCAGTATGACAGAAACTTCCTGAAGTCTTCTCCTACTGAAGCTTCCTGTGTTGGAGGCTTCTCCTCCTGAAGAGCCTCCAACACAGGAGGCTTCAGTAGGACAAAAAAAAATTGTTCCTCATGAGCTACCTTGTCTCCAGCCATAAGGTAAAATGAGGCATTATTGGAGGCTCCATCAAACAGGTTCTCCTTCCTTTGATTAATGGAAGGAGCCCAGTCTTTCAGGTGTTTCTCCTTTGAAATATATCTTACTAAAACGTCTTACCTCTGAAGTTCGTTTGCAACCTCATATGCGACTCTTGCTAATGTGTATCTGTTCACTAGGTGTCTAGTTTGAGGAGATGACAAGAGCACCATTTACTCCTTATGCTCATTCCTGAAACACCTTATTTTATTGCAGTGGAAACTGAGATCTGGCCAAAGTTTGATGATTTGCCCAGGCTGGCATTAAAATACAGTTCTCTTCTACCACCCTTTTCTGTCTTCATGCTATACTCCTTGAGATGATGACCACAAGTTTAAGTTTAGTATTGCCATAAAGTTGGGGTTGGAGCTTTGCATGCAATGGAAATGTTACTAAACATCCAAAGTTTACTGTCTTATTTGCATATATTCTGGATAGCATAGTAAACAAGTAAAATACTCATGGAGCAGGAAGAATAAAATTTTAGCTATTAGTAAAAAGCATTTTGTTATACAACTTCTGAATAATTTTCTTTTGAAATTATATTTATAAGGCCCTTTGTTTTTTGGTTAAATTTACAATATATGTTAGAAGAAACCTGATTAATTTTATTTTTACTTCTTTTTGCAGCAGCAAGATTAAGAAAATTGTGCATTCAATTGTATCATCCTTTGCATTTGGGTATGTGAGACATAGAAAACACCATGTATTAAATATATCTGAGACTTGGCTGGGCACGGTGGCTCACGCCTGTAATCCCAGCACTCTGAGAGGCCGAGGCGGGTGGATCACATGAAGTCAGGAGTTCAAGACCAGCCTGGCTAACATGGTGAAACCCCATCTCTACTAAAAATACAAAAGTTAGCCAAGCATAATGGTGGGTGCCTATAATCCCAGCTACTCAGGAGGCTGAGGCAGAAGAATCGCTTGAACCGAGGAGGCATAGGTTGCAATGAGCTGAAATTGCACCATTGCACCACAGCCTTGGTGACACAGCAAGACTCCATGTAAAAAAAAAAAAAAAAAAGAAAAGAAAATATATGAGTCTCATATATATCTATACATACATATATATATATATGAGACTTAATACTTCAATGAGAAACACTGAAATAAAATAACAAAAAAGCATTTCCACTGTCCATCAGTTGCTAAGTAGCCATGTGCCCCATTTAACGTAATCTAATTTATCATGGAATTTTGGTTTAAGCTGGACATTAAGAATTGCAAATAAATGGCTTTTGCATAAGATTAATAGTAATATATTAATATTGTATTTCTTCCATCTGCAAAAGTAACATTAATGAAAATCAAATGTTAAAATTCTATAATTATTAGTAAAGTGTTTTATTAGTACCTTATACATCAGGAATTACTCTTTAATTCTGGAAACAATTTACTTAGACTCTTCTCTACATAAGAGTAAGATTTCATACTATGATATAGATTTATGCAATATAATTGTTTCCTTTTGAATTAATAATATTTGAATTTGAGCTGCAAGTTTTTAAAAAAGTACTTCAAAGATGAATTCACCTTCATAGACTAGGCAAATAGTCTAATCAATTTATGGAGAATGTATTTAGAATATGTAACAGCAAGTGGCAGGAGGTACTTTAGAGTTCAAGACTCATGTGCCCATCACTCTGCTAGAAGCACCCATAAATATGAAATCATGTGCTTGTTGAAAATGTCACTGATGAAAAATCTTGGTCTTTTAAGAGCTTATGTTACTCATGCTTTCATTTGGTTTTTATTAATAAATTCTTTAGAATTATCCAGATTAATGAGGGTTTATTTTTTATGAGAAATTGGTATAAACTTCTTATGAAATTCGCAAATTTTAAGAAGAGTTTGTAAACACACAGGTGATTTTAATTCAGTTTTACTTTTCTCTCTTGAGGTGTTGGCCTGGTGTGTTTACTGTAAAAGGCCACAATAATATCTTGTGAAGTGGTTTGGTGAGAATTTTGTTTATTAAGAACTGCTTCTATTGGGTGAAAACAGTGATTTTTCTGAGATTCTAAGGCATTACAGTTTTTCCTGCCACTGGGCAGCTTAATACTAAATAATAACATTTTGGTACCTGATCAGTGGCTTAAATATAGTATAGCTACAGGGACAAATGCCCCTTTATCTTTGCATTTATTTATTTATTTATTTGTTTATTTTAGACTATTTGGAGTTTTCCTGGTCTTACTGGATGTCACTCTCGTCCTTGCTGACCTAATTTTCACTGACAGCAAACTTTATATTCCTTTGGAGTATCGTTCTATTTCTCTAGCTATTGCCTTATTTTTTCTCATGGATGTTCTTCTTCGAGTACTTGTAGAAGGGTAAGTTTGATTATTTTTATAATGCATTAAGCTACTTTGTAGTTTTATAAGAAGCACTTTCGGAGGCTGAGGTGGGAGGATCCCAAGGTCAGGAGTTCGAGACAATCCTGGCCAACATGGTGAAACCCCATCTCTACTAAAAGTACAAAAATTAGCTGGATGTGGTGGTGGTTGCCTGTAATCCCAGCTGCTTGGGAGGCTGAGGCAGGAGAATCGTTTGAACCTGGGAGGCAGAAGTTGCACTGAGCTGAGATCATGCCATTGCACTCTAGCCTGGGTGACAGGGTGACTCCATCTCAAAAAAAAAAAAAAACATTTTAAAATAATTAACAGGAGCATTCACTACAAACTGACTTAAGAGCCTTTGGGCCTTATGAGAACATTGGTGGTAGTCTGGCAGTACCCCCCCATGTCCTGTGTTTGAGGTGGCCATGGATTGATGTTCCTCTGCCTTTGGACAGGGGTGGAAAGAGTGGGAGGGGCTGCATCTTGTGGTTTGAGTGACAGCTCAGCCATAGCACAATAAAACACTAGGTAGACTTTTACAGTTTTTGATCTAGGCCCTGATTCCCAGACAGCACCTGTGGATCCACCTGGAGGCTAGGAGAACTTGCCATCCTGAAGGCAAGGACACAGGCCTGGCTGTTTTTACCATGTGATGACTGTAGAGCCCCAGGGCCTTCAGTAAACTCCTGCAATACCTAAGGAGTGGTTACAGCAGGTCTTGGGCAAGACCCCGTGCTGTGCTGGCCTCAGGTCTGACCCAATGCTGTCACAGTAGTGGTGGCCACAGATATGCTTATGTCACTCAACCCCAAGCTTTAGGTGCCTCAGAACAGAGAGAGAGACTCTGTTTGTTTGGGAGAAAGTAAGGGAAGAAAACAAGAGTCTCTTTTTGGTAATGCAGAGAATTATCCTGGATCTTGTCCAAGACCATTAAGGCAGTACCACTATGAGTCTGCAAGAACCAGAGTTTAGGAGGCTTGGGGTGCCCCCTAAAGCAGATAGAGATTAGATCACAGTATCCAAGTTCTTTCAAATATCTGGAAAGCCTTCCCAAGAAAGATGGGTACAAACAAGCCCTGACAGTGAAAACTACAATAAATACAGTGAAAACTACAATCAATACCTAACTCTTCAATGCCCAGACACCAAAGAATATCTGCTAGCATCAACACTATCCAGGAAAACATGACCTCACCAAATGAACTAAATAAGACACCAGGGGCCAATCCTGTAGAAACAGAGATATGTGACCTTTCAGACAAAGAAATCAAAATAGCTGTGTTGAGGAAGGAAACTCAAAGAAATTCAAGATAACACAGGGAAGGAATTCATAATTCTATTAGATAAGTTTAACAAAGAGATTGAAATAATTTAAAAGAATCAAGCAGAAATTCTGAAGCCAAAAAATGTAATTGGCATGCCGAAGAATGCATTAGTCTTTTAATAGCAGAATTGATAAACCAGAAGAAAGAATTAATGAGCTTGAAGACAGGCTATTTCAAAATACATAGAGGAGACAAAGGAAAGAATAAAAAACAATGACGCCTGCCTACAGGATCTAGAAAATAGCCTCAAAAGGACAAATATAAGTGGTATTGGCCTTAAAGAGGAGGTGGGGAGTGTAGAAAGTTTATTCAAAGGGATGGTAACAGAACGTCCCAAACCTACAGAAAGATATCAATATCCAAGTACAAGAAAGTTATAAAACACCAAGCAGATGTAACTCAAAGAAGACTACCTCAAGGCATTTAATAATCACAGTCCCAAAGATCAAGGATAAAAAGAGGATCTTAAAAGCAGCAAGAGAAAAGAAACCAATAATATACAATGGCGCTACAATATATCTGGCAGCAGACTCTTTAGTAGAAACGTTTCAGGCCAGGAGAGAGTGGCATGACATATTGAAAGTGCTGAAGGAAAAAAACATTTACCCTAGAACAGTGTATCCAGTGAAAATATCCTTCAAAGTGAAGGGGAAATAAAGACTTTTCCACACAAAAGCTGAGGGATTTTGTCAACACCAGACCTGTCCTAGAAGAAATGCTAAAGGGAGTATTTCAATCAGAAAGATAAGGACATTAGTGAGCAATAAGTAACAACCTGAAGGTATAAAACTCACTGGTAATAGTAGGTATACAGAAAAATGCAGAATGTTATAACACTGTAACTATGATGTATAAACTACTTTTACTCTAAGTAGAGAGACTAAACTATGAGCCAATCAAAAATATTAACTACAACTTTTCAAGACATAGATGGTATAATAAGATATAAATAGAAATAACAAAAAGTTAAAAAATAGGGAGACTAAGTTGTAGAGTTTTTATTAGTTTTCTTTTTACTTGTTTATGAAAACTTATAAGATTAAAATAATGGATTATAAGATAGTATTTACAAGCCTCATGGTAACCTCAAACCAAAAAATATAACAATGGATACACGAAAAATAAAAAACAAGAAACTAAATCATATCACCAGAGAAAATTACCTTCACTAATGAAAGACAGGAAGGAAAGAAGGAAGAGAAGACCCCAAAACAACCAGAAAACAAATAACAAAATGGCAGGAGTAAGTCCTTACTTATCAATAATAACATTGAATGTCAGTGGACTAAACTTTTCAATCAAAAGATAGAGTGGATGAATGGATGAAAGAACAAGACCCATCCAGGTGTGGTGGCTCACGCCTGTAATCCCAGCAGTTTGGGAGGCCAAGGCAGGGAGATCATGAGGTCAAGAGCTACAGACCATCCTGGCAAACATGGTGAAACCCTGTCTCTACTAAAAATACAAAAATTAGCAGGGTGTGGTGGTGCGCACCTGTAGTCCCAGCTACTCAGGAGGCTGAGGCAGGAGAATCACTTGAACCCGGGAGGCAGAGGTTGCAGTGAGCCGAGATGGTGCCACTGCACTCCAGTCTGGTGACAGAGCAAGACTCCAGCTCAAAAATAAATAAAATAAAAAAACCCATTGCTCTGTTGCCTACAGGAAACACTCTTCTCCCATAAAGACACATGTAGGCTGGAAGTGGTGGCTCACTCCCATAATCCCAGCACTTTGGGAGGCAGAGGCGTGTGGTTTACTGGAGGTCAGGAGTTCGAGACCAGCCTGGCTAATATGGTGAAACCCCGTCTCTACTAAAAATACAAAAATTAGCTGGGTGTGGTGCCGGGCACCTGTAATTTCAGCTACTCATGAGGCCGAGGCCAGAGAATCACTTGAACCTGGGAGGCAGAGGTTGCAATGAGCTGAGATCACACCACTGCACTCTAGCCTGGGTGACAGAGTGAGATTCAGTCTCAAAAAGAATAAAAATAAGAACAAAAAACCCAAAAACCAAAACCAAAACCAAAAGCATGCTAATATATCTGATAAATATTGATGCGAAAATCCTCAACAAGATACTAGAAAACTGAATTCAACAATATATGGGAAAGATCATTCATCATGACAAGTGGGATGTGTCTCTGGGATGCAAGGATGGTTCAACATTTGTAAATCAATCAATGCGATACATTATATCCACACAGTAAAGGATAAAAACCATAAGATCATTTCAGTTGATGCTGAAAAAGCATTTGATAAAATTCAACATCCCTTCATGGTAAACACCCTAAAAAAACTGGGTATAGAAGTAACATACCTCAACTTAATAAAAACCGTATAAGACAGACCCACAGTCATTACCGTACTGAATGGGGAAAAAATGAAAAGCTTTTCTCTGCGATCTAGAACACAGTGAGGATGCCCACTTTTACCACCGTTGTTCAACATAGTACCGGAAGTCCTAGCTAGAGCCATTATAGAAGAGAAAGAAAGGGAATAAAAAAAGAAATCCAAATTGGGATGGAAGAAGTAAAATTATCCTTGTGTTTGCAGATGATACATTTTATTTGGAAAATACTAAAGACTCCACCAAAAAAACTATTAGAATTGATAAATTCAGTAAAGTTGCAGGATACAAAATCAATATACAAAAATCAGTAGCATTTCTATATGTCAACAGTGAACCATTTGGAAAGGACATTTAAAAAGTGGTCCTATATACAATAGCCACAAATAAAATTAAATACCTAGAAATTAACCTAACCAAAGAAGTGTAAGATCTTTATAATGAAAATGATAAAACACTGATGAAAGAAATTGAAGAGGACACCAAAAAATGGAAAGAGATTCCATGTTCATGGATTGGAAGAATCAATATTGTTAAAATGTCCATACTATCCAAAGCAATTTACAGATTCAATGCACTCCCTGTCAAAATATGAATGACATTCTTCACAGAAATAGAAGAAACAATCTTAAAATTTATATGGAGCCACAAAAGACCCAGAATAGCCAAAGCTATTCTAAGCAAAAAGAACAAAGCTGGAGGAATCACATTACCTGACTTCAAATTATACTACAGAACTATATAACGAAAACACCATGGCACTGGCATAAAAACAGACACACAGACCACTGGAATAGAATAGAGAACCCAGAAACAAATCCACACACACTTACAGTGAACTCATTTTTCATAAATGTGCCAAGAACATACATTGAACAAAAGACATCTCTTCAACAAATGGTTCTGGGAAAACTGGATATACACATACAGAAGAATGCACCTAGACCCCTACCTCTCACCATATACAAAAATCAAATCAACATGAATTAAAGACTTAAATATAAGACCTCAATGAAACTACTATACTACAAGAGAACATTGGGAAGAATCTCCAGGACATTGGTCTGAGCAAAAATTACTTGGGCTATACCTGACAAGCACAGGCAACCAAAGCAAAAATGGGCAAATGGGATCACATCAAGTTAAAAAACTGCTTCATAGCAGAGGAAACAATTAGCAAAGTGAAGAGACAGCCCACAGAATGGGAGAAAATACTTGCAAACTACCCACCTGAAAAGGGATTAATAACCAGAATATGTAAGGAGCTCAAACAACTCTCTAGGAAAAAATGTAATAATCTAATTTTTTAAATGAGGATAAGATTTGAATAGGCATTTCTCAAAACATACAGATGGTAAACAGGCATATCAAGAGATGCTTGACATGATTGATCATTAGAGAAATTCTCAGTGTAGAAAACTACCATGAGATATCATCTCACCCCAGCTAAAATGGTTTATATCCAAAAGTCAGGCAATAACAAATCCTGACAAAGATGTGAAGATAAGAGAACCCTCATACACTGTTCATGGAAATGTAAATTAGTGGAACCAATTGGAGAACAGTTTGGGGGTTACTCAAAAAACTAAAAATAGAACTACCATATGATCCAGCAATCCCACTGCTGGGTAGATACCCACAAAAAAGGAAATCAGTATATAGAAGAGATATCTGCATTCCCTGTTTGTTGCAGCACTGTTCATAATGGCTAAGATTTGGAAGCAACCTAAGTGCCCATCAACAGATGAATGGGTAAAGAAAATATAGTACATATACACAGGAGAGTATTATTTAGCCATAAAAAACAATAAGATCCTGGCCAAGTGCACTGGCTCATGCCTCTAATCCCAGCACTTTGGGAGGCTGAGGTGGGCAGATCACCTGAAGTCGGGAGATCGAGACCAGCCTGACCAACATGGAGAAACCCCATCTCTACTAAAAATACAAAAATTAGCTGGGTGTGGTGCCGGGCGCCTGTAATCCCAGCTACTCGTGAGGCTGAGGCAGGAGAATCGCTTGAACCCAGGAGGTGGAGGTTGCAGTGAGCCGAAATCACGCCACTGCACTCCAGCCTGGGCAACAAGAGTGAAACTCCATCTCAAAAAAAAAAAAAGAGAGATCCTGTCATTTGGAACAACATGGATGGAACTGGAGATCACTATGTTCGTTAAGTGAAATAAGCCAGGCACAGAAGGATAAACATCACATGTTCTCACTTATTATGTGGCTCTAAAAAAAAAAAAAAAAAAAAATTGAACTCATAGACCTAGAGAGTAGACGGCTGGTCATCAGAGGCTGGGAATGGTAGTAGGGGCTTGGGGGTGGGGAGGTGGGGATGGTTAATGGGTACAAAAAAATAGAATGAGTAACGCCTACTATTTGATAGCACAACAGATTGACCATAGTCAACAATAACTTGATTGTATATTTTTAAATGACTGAAAGAGTGTAATTGGATTGTTTGTAACATGAATGAAAAATGCTTGAGGGGATAGATACCCCATTGTCCACAATGAGTGTGATTATTACGCATTTAGTTATATCTCTTATTATGTTTGAATTGCCATGTTGGTGTTTTAGTCACATATAAGTGTCAAATGATGAATATAATTTTATTGTTTGAAAACTTCCCATGAATGTTATATTTTTCCCTTAGTCTACTCTAGAAAATACATTTTAAATAATTCTTGATAGTAGAATTCTTAATGGGGATGAGTCAATAGTTTGTGGTCTTTAAATATTCCTATCTCTTCTTGCAGGGGGGAATGAACTTATTTTTTTGTTTTATATTACAGGAGACAGCAGTATTTTTCTGACTTATTTAACATTTTAGATACTGCCATCATTGTGATTCTTCTGCTGGTTGATGTCGTTTACATTTTTTTTGACATTAAGTTGCTTAGGAATATTCCCAGGTATGAAACATAAGACTTACCTCTCTTAAAGTTTTTCATTAATTTTAGCATTTTCTGTGCCTTTTATTCTATATAATCTTTTCAACTTCAAATGTTCTCATTCTATACCAAATACATTGCTTTAAAATGAAATGTTTAGGTAAATTCCCACATACTTTGAAACTAAAAGATTGTGATATTTAGGGACCGGTGAAGAGTATACAGGCTAAGTACCATTAATGGAATAAAGAAGATGCAGTACCCCAAAGAAGGACTTTTACTCTTGTACTAACTTTAACTTCTCTACATTTTGAAGTTCTCGTCAAATTCCCATTTGTATCATTTTTTGGCCTTTTGGCTAAGATCAAGTATAATATTATTATCAGTTTAATATCTGCTATATCAAAAAAATTTATATTGAAAACAATTCCCCTCTGTGCTTCAACTACAAATCCCTTACACATAATGTTCTGTCTGGATTTTTCCTACAGCCAAGAGGGAATTTATTTGAGCATACGCAAAATTAGAGTGACTTCAATCATGAGTTTCTAAAAAATAGCAAACAGAACAGAAACTAGGAGATGACACGTGGCAACACAATAGTAGAGTTTTGCAGTATAGTTGTGGTAGAAACAAAGAAAGCTTAGGCAAAGTTAGAAGTGTTAGGGATTGGGAAACTAAAGAGTATATGAAGCCCTGGTGACTCTTTTTTTACTGTGACAATGAGGAAAATGAAAGAGCAAATGTATACTGGGATGTAGATTGTGGCTTCCTAAGCTTGTTCATGGGTCAAATAGCTGGTTTCTTTTTGTACCCTAGCTTCCCTGGACTACAGCTCAGGCCCTAACTAAAAGCATGTTAAGTGATAGGCTTTTGGAGTTATTTGAAAATAACCTCAGCCAACGTGGTCTTCTGACTAGAAACGTCAGCATCACTTGACAGTTTGCTAGAAATATAAGAAGAAAAATACCTTAGGCCCCACCCTGGACCCACTGAATCAGTATCTCTGGGACCCAGCAATCTGCAGCTTAACAAGCTTTTCCAGGTGGCTCTTATTGATGTGTGCCCAAATCAGAGAAGCACCAGTCCAGACCATCAGTTCTCTGCTTTGGTGGTTCTGATGGTAGGGGAGATTCCAGCTAGCACACTTCAGAAGTATCTCAATCTGTTGCCTCCCTGATGTGTAGTAGCAGCTGTAGTGAACATCTGTTAGTCATGGGAATAACAAAGATGAACAAGAATAATCGATTTGTTTTGATGTGGAAAAATTGAAAATGCTAGTCTTAAATCCCAAAATTAAATTTACAGATGCTAAGAGTCTATTGTATCACTATTTCTCTAGACCAGAATTTCTCAGCCTCAGCATTACTGACATTTTGGGCCAGATCATTGTCATAAGAGGGTGGTGAGCAGTTATATTAATTGTAGGGTGTTTAGCAAAATTCCTGGCCTCTATTCACTAGATGTAAGTAACACACAGACACACACACGCACGCACGCCAGTGGTGAAAACCTAAATGCCTCCAGACATTGCCAAATATCCCCCAGGTAGGTAATTGGGGAGAGGAGGGACAATTGCCTCTGGTTAACAACTGCTGCTCTAGACATAGTTTATATTGATAAAATTCTGTTTCTGAAGCAAAAATGGATCTTTTAAATTTATTCTTAGATGGACACATTTACTTCGACTTCTACGACTTATTATTCTGTTAAGAATTTTTCATCTGTTTCATCAAAAAAGACAACTTGAAAAGCTGTTAAGAAGGCGGGTAAGTGGGCAAAACATGCTTATGATTCGCAAAAATATTTTGTGTTTTGGGACCCATTGACAAGGGTTGATATCTATACTATATAATGTTTTTTATTTTTATGTTGATGAGTGTTTCACAAACTAATGATGATTTTAAACTGTCAGGTTTCAGAAAACAAAAGGCGATACACAAGGGATGGATTTGACCTAGACCTCACTTACGTTACAGGTTTGTGACACTTAACCGTTGATTTACTTGTATTACTTCACTTTTTCTTGTAATTGTATTTTTTTGCCTCATCTAAGACACATTCATTCAAAATATTCTTTATTCATGAGGATATATGCTACTGTGATAGTGTGACATATTTGTGGTTTAGCCCTGGCAATGGAAGATCTGCATGTCTTCTCAATTCAGGACTACTCAGTTGCAGCATAGGAACTTGAATGGATTTTCAGCTGACTCCATTTGAGTTTCAATTTATTAACCTCTAGTAGTTATTTCTGAGTCCCAAGGATCCCACAGAGACCTCTTCTTATCCTAGAATCCCAGAGAATGAGGTCAGTGCTTTGTAGATCTCAGGTTTTCTGAGTCAGAGGGCTGCAAAGCACCTTGGGAGTTCCCACCATCACTGGTGCCCAGAAATCTTGGATTTTCTGTGGTATTTAAGATAAGAAATAAATTCGAAGAACAGGGGGAACTTCAGACTGAGGCCATCATAAATACATGGCATACAGTTAGAACTAGTGGAGACTTAAGAACTCCATGGCAGTTTAATGGTCATTGTGTTGTATAATTTGTTATTTGATTATCCTGAGTATTAGCTCTTTTCTGTCAACCTCAATCTTAAAAGGTTTTTTTCTGTGAAAATGGAGTCTGATCTTGTATAAGTTAATTTTTTTGTATGTTATATGAAATCTATAATAATGTTTGTAATAGTGATGATTTTGACTTTTAGAACGTATTATTGCTATGTCATTTCCATCTTCTGGAAGGCAGTCTTTCTATAGAAATCCAATCGAGGTAAGGGTCTTTATCTGACAAATACTCATTTCTTGGTGAATGTAGACTGTGTAGTCATAAGTTTAATACTGACCCAGATATGGCAGTATTCTTTGAAAAATGTACTCTTTCAAGGAAAAAAATCATAAAGGATTGATACCAGTTACAATTGTGCCAGTGGTTACAAACCACCCCAAAACTTACTGGCTTATAACAGCAACTATTTATTTGGCTCATGATACTGTGGTTTGTGAATTTGGTATGGGCTTAACTGTCCAATTTAGGTGCTTGCAGAAAGGATTTCCTGTCTCAACTAAGCTCATTCATGTATCTGTGGGCAGCTACTGGGTCATCTGAGGACTGGCTAGTCTAAAATGACTTGGCTACCCTCGACTGACAGAGCCACTGCATGCTAAATGCACCCCCCAAGGCCCAAGGCCCATCCCATCTGGCACCCACTGCTGCCAACAGCCCCACCCCCTTCACCAGCAGAGCCCCCATTTGCCGCATGCACTTCTAAGGCACTGAGGACTGGCCTGCCTGGTGCCTGCCCTGCTGTTGGCAGTACCCCACAACTAGCAAAGCCACTGCAGCTAGCATGCATATGCCTAAGGCCTGAGAACTAATCTGAATGATGGCTCTCACACCAAGAAAAGCCATACCACTGTCTCCACAAACACTCACCATCAGGCCACTGAGGCACTCACAGACACCACTGAATGCTGATTACAGCCAAAAAAGTCACCTGAAGACTATATTACTGCACCCACCCAGATCCAAAGTCAAAGCACCCTACTCAATGAACACTATAGGAGACAACTATTGGAAAAAGTATTTCTCTGTGAAAACTCCCTAACATTGGAAGAGGCAACTGTTCCCCCAGATGTGCAAAAATCAGTTTAGGGCCACAAGAAACGTGAAAAGCAAGGAAACATTACACCTCCAAAGAAACACCATAATTCCCCATTAACAGACCCTAAATTTAAAGAGTATATCAAATGGCTAAGAAGGAATTCAAAATAATGATCTTAAGGAAACTATGAGATACAGAGAATACAGATAGACAAATCAATGAAATTAGAAAAACAATTTATGATCTTATGAGAAATTCAACAAGGATATATATATATATCATTAAAAACCAGACACAGATTGTGGAGCTGAAGAATTTAAGGAATAAAATAAAAATACAATCAAGAGTCCAGGTGAAGTGGTTCACACCTGTTATCCCAGCACTTTGGGAGGCCAAGGCAGTGGATCACTTGAGGCCAGGAGTTCAAGACAAGCCTGATTAACATGGTGAAATCCTGTCTCTAAAAAATACAAAAATTAGTTGGGTTTGGTGGTGCATGCCTGCCATCCAAGCTACTTGGGAGGCTGAGGCACAAGAATTGCTTGAATCCAGGAGGTGGAGGTTGCAGTGAGCCAAGATTGTGCCACTGCACTCCAGCCTGGGTGGCAGAGTGATACCCTGTCTCAAAAAAAAAAAAAAAAAAAAGAGCTTTAAAAACAGACGTGGGAGAGATATGGCCAAAATCTAGGAAGCTCAAAGGTTCTCAAATAGATTCAACCCAAAAAGGTCTTCTCTGAGGTGCATAGTAGTCAAAAGTCAAAAAGAGGGAATATTCATCAGGTGAGGTGTCTCACACCTGTAATCCCAGCACTTTGGGAGGCTGAGGCTGGTGGGTCACTTGAGGCCAGGAGTTCAAGGTGAGCATGGCCAACATGAAGAAACCGCATTTCTACTAATAATACAAAAAAATTACCTGGGTGTGGTGGTGTGAACCTGTAGTTCCAGTTACTTGGGAGGCTGAATCACGAGAATTGCTTAAACCCAAGAGGTGGAGGTTGCAGTGGGCCAAGATCACACCACTGCACTACTGCCTGGGTGACAGAGCAAGACTGTATCCAAAAAAAAAAAAAAAAAAAAGGAAATGTTAAAAACAGCAAGAAAAAAGCATCAAGTCACATATAAGGGAAACTCCATTTGATTAGCAGTGGATTTCCCAGTGGAAACTTTACAGGTCAGTAGACAATAAGATGGGATGATATATTCAAAGTACTGAAGGAAAAAAAAAAACAACTGTCAACCAAGAATACTATACCTAGTAGAGCTATCCCCTAGAAATGAGGGAGAAATAAAGTATTTCCTATACAAGCAAAAACTGAAGGAATTCATTCCCACTAGACTGAACTTACAAGGACTGCTTAAAGTGGTTCTACGTCTGGAAGCAAGAGGATGATTACCATTGTCAAAACACACAAACGTGTAAAACTCACCTGTAGTGCAGATATACACATGAGAAAGAGAAAAGAATCAAACTTTGTCACTACAGAAAGTGACCAAACCACAAAGATTAAAAAAAAAAAAGGTGAAGAAAAGAACAAAGGATATACAAAACAACCAGAAAAAAATGAAGAAAATGACAGGATAAAACCTAATCTATTAATAGTAACCTTGAATGTAATGTAAACAGATCAAATTCCCAATTAAAAGATACAGAGTTGCCTGCCAAGATTTAAAAAAAAAAAAAAAAAAGACCAAACTGTATGCTGCCTACAAGAAACTAACTTCACCTGTAAAGGATCATACAGACTGGAAGTGAAGGGATAGAAGAAGATATTCCAGGCAAACAGAAAACAAAAGCGAGCAGAGGTAGCCATACTTATCAGATAAAAACAGACTTTAAGTCAAACTGTATGAAGAGACAAAGAAGGTCATTGTATAATAATAAAGAGATCAACTTAGCAATAAGATAGAATAATTGTAAATATGTATGTACCCTACACTAGAGCACTCAGATAAACAAGGCAAATATTTTTAGGTCTAAAGGGAAAGATAGACTCCAATGCAGTAACAGTTGGGGCCTTTAGCACCCCACTCTTAACCACTGGACAGATCATCTAGACAGAAAATCAACAAAGAAATATCAGATTTCAGCTTACAGATAGGAATAAGTTCTGGTGTTCTGTAGTGCTTTAGGGTGACTACAGTTAACAATAATTTATTGTATATTTTTAAATAGAGAGGATGTTGTGTTCCCACACAAAGAATGATAAATATTTGAGGTGATAGATATGCTGATTATCCTGATTTGATCATTACACATTGTATACAAGTATTGAGATATCCGTCTCTACCTTATAAATATGAACAAGTATTATGTGTCAATTAAAAATATTTTTAAAGAATGAAGGAAACAGATTTTTTAAATGAAAGGAAAGAATATTACCTGACTTGGCTGAATGGTCCCATGTGGTCTCTCGTTCTCCAGTAGGCTACTTCAGGCCTGTTCACATGATGGCAGAGGCAAGAGTCTGAGGAGCGGCAACAAAACAATGCAAATCCTCTTTAGGCCCAGGCTCAAAATTATATATTAATTCTATCCCATTTTATTGGACAATGCAAGTTACACTACCAGTCTGGATTCAAGGAGTAGAAAATAAACTCCAACTCTTGATGGAAGGAATTATAAAGAATTGTGGCCGTTTTTGATAGTCTACCATAGGGAAGAAAGATGGGGATGCCATAACCCAAAATGTGTTTTCTTAGGTTGAGATCCTAAATTATAGTCGGGGCATATTGCTTTAGGCTCTGTGGATGACTAAATTAATTTCAAACATATAATGCTGTTTACTGTGAAATGCCAGCTTGAAAGGATCATTGTTTAATTTTATGTAATTTACAATATTTATTATACCTCAATAAAAGTATAACTATCTAGGGCTGGTATCAGTTGCCGAGAGGTGGAAGGAGTACCTCTCTGCAGTGTGTTAGCTCAGTTCTGAACAGGACAGGGCTGCAAGTTCAGCTACTTCCCAGAAAATGTCCTGGATACCTGGCCTGAGTCATCATCCCATGACTAGAGAACGTGGACGGATTGTTTTATCAAGAAACTAGTGATAAACCAAGGGCTATAGGAATTAAGAACTAGGGCTAAAAAAGAAATGTTTAGAGTGATGCAAGATGGCCAATTAGAAGCAGCTGCAGTCTGCAGTGCTCACGAAGAATGAAAAGGGGCGAGGGAATTCAGCACCTTCAACTGAGATAACCAGGTTCTCACATTGGGACTGACTGGATGAACAGGTTGACCAATGGAGAATGAAGACAAGCAGGCAGGGAGTGCGATGGCCCAGCTGGGGGCGGCATGGAGCCAAAGGAACCCCCACTCCCAGCCAAGGGAAGCTGTGAGTGAGTGTGCAGTCCTGCCCGGGAAACCGTGTTTCTCTCATGGATCTTTGCAAGCCGTGGATCAAGAGATCCCCTTGTGAGCCCATGCCACCAGGGCTGTGGGTCTGATACACAGACCTGGATGGAGTCTGGGCACATCAGCTGCTCAGGCACACACAGAAACCCAGGAGTTTTACACACTCTAGCCCCGGGGATCTTCAGCACAGTGGGAAATCTGTCCATACGTATCTCTGGGAAGGGGGCTGAATCCAGGGAGCCAGACAGCATCATTCTGCAGGCCCCATTTCCTTGACACCTCACAAGTTAAGTCCCACTGGCTTGGAATCCTAGCCTGCCAACAGCAGCAGGTTGGAATCCACCTCAGATGGGTCTGAGTTCCCGGGGAGGTGGGGAGAGGCAGCCAGCATCACTGTGGTTCATAGACTCAGCCACTCCAGCCTGCCAGCTATGGAGAATACAGACAGTCTGGACAAGGAAGAGTTCCCCATGACACAGCACAGCTGGCTTGCCAGATCATGACCAGACTACCTCTTTAAGCAGGACCACAATCCATTCCTCTTCACTGGGCAGGAATCCCTGTAGGGGCTTTAACCACTCCAGCAACGGTTCTATGGACAGAGCTTTGATCTCTCCCTGAAATGGAGCTCCTGGTGGGAGGGGCAGCTGCCACCTCTGCAGTTTGGTCAACTCAGCCACTCCAACCTGCTGGCTTTGGAGAATACAGGTGGTCCGGAGGAGGAAGGATCCCTCACAGTGCAGCACACCTGCTCTACCCCAAAGCAGCCAGACTGTTTTTTTGGATGGGTCCCTGATCCCATGCCTCCTGACTGGGTGAGAATGCCCAACAGGGGTCTCCAGCCACCTCTTGCAGGTATGTGCGGGCTGGCTACAGGTCAGTATCCCCCTGGGATGGAGCTTCCAAAGGAAGGAGCTGGCTGCCATCTTTGCTGTTTCTCAGGCTTCACTGGTAATATCTCCTTCAGAGTCTATGAGGAACCTAAATTTACAAGAAAAACACAACCCCATTAAAAAGTGGGCAGAGGATCTGAACAGACACTTCCCAAAAGAGACATGCATGCAGTCAACAAAAATATGAAAAAAAACTCAACATCACTGATCATTAAAGAAATGCAAACAAAACCACAATGAGATACCATCTCATGCCAGTCAGAATGGCTACTATTAAAAAGCCAAAAAATAACAGATGCTGGGAAGGTTGCAGAGAAAAAGAAATGCTGTTGGTGGGTGTGTAAATTAGTTCAAGCCATGTGGAAGACAGTGTGGCAATTCCTCAAAGACCTAGAGGCAGAAATACCATCAGACCCAGCAATCCCATTATGGGGTATATACCCAAAGGAATATAAATCATTGTCTTATAAAAATACATGCATGCACACATATGTTCATTGCAGCAGTATTCACAAGAGCAAAGACATGGAATCAACCTAAATGCCAGTCGATGATAGATTAGATAAAGAAAATATGGTACATAGAGCGGGACATCTGGCTTCTGAGCGGGAACCTTTGTAGTGCCAGTGATGAAAGAGAGAATTAAATATGGGTGATGCTGAGAAAGGCAAGAAAATTTTTGTTCAGAAGTGTGCCCAGTGCCACACCGTGGAAAAGGGAAGCAAGCACAAGACTGAGCCTAATCTCCATGGTCTCTTCAGGTGGAAGACAGGTCAGGCCATTGGATTATCTTAACATAGAGATTGATAAGAACAAAGCCATCACCTGGGGGGAGGATACACCTGAAGTATATAAAACTATTTATCCTTGCCTCCCCCACTATGCAGATTCAGAGTGTTCATCTTTTTGACTTATTATTTCCTCTTAACAGAGATAGCCAGTTTAATAAATGGATGACTTTGATACCTTCATTTTATTTTTCTCAATATTAAGCCAGTAAACATTGCTCTGAGGGTACCATACTAATCAGTTTTAAAATTTTGTGTCATTTTTGTTGTTGCACAGAGATATATACGTATGTGTGTGTATGTTTCAGAAAGATGTATTTACTGAAAGTTGGATTCATATAGTGGTATTGATTGTATTTTAAATTATAACTACTATTTGTTTTTCATTTTAAAGGTTATACATATATACATATATATATATACACACACACTTATAGGTACACATATATCTTCATTTAAAAAAATAAAGAGAACAAATGAGCCAAAAAAGTCTCCATATTGTTACCAGTTGTTTAAAATTTGATATGTTTATCTTTTTCTATCACACATACACACAATCATACTATATACTTTTTGCATTTATTTGTTTACATGGTGCTTAGATAGACTGTAATATGCAGATCACTCTCTAAAGATGTATCTATTCAGAATTAAATTTAAATAAGAACGAATATGAATTAGATTTAAACAAGAACCATATTAACTGTGAATTAATGATTTAGAACAAATTACTTAAAGTTAGTTAACCAGCTAATTTACTTATCTGATAGCTTTAAACAGTGTGTATTTACAATAGAGACTCATCTGAGTAGGCAAACATACTTGTGGACTATTTGAAAAATCACAGTGGATTAGAACTTGAAATTTGCATACCCTCTTATTCCCTGAATCTCCCCTAGAAGATGCTAGTGAGAGACAAACTAATAAATGTAATAACCATTTTAGGTTCCCCCTAGGAAATAGCTTATGTTGGTGCCATGTAAATATGTAAGATATGTGTTTGTCTTTTTTAGGAAGTTGTGCGGTTTCTAGATAAGAAACACCGAAACCACTATCGAGTCTACAATCTGCAGTATGTACATTACTCTATATTTTGCTACTGTAGATAGAAAACAGATTACTGTACGTAAGAAGATGATTTTGTTTTTTAGATTGCATTTAATCATAAGTATTTGGTAGTGGCAAGGAATGAATTTAAAAATCCCCATCTTGGACTGGCCCCATTTAGTAGAAGGAGTTAGCCCAGCAGCACAAAGTACCATATGAAGGATGTGGCTTTGGCAGGACCAATGAGGCTGCAGTGGAAGCAAACCATTTTAGGGAAGATCTGTTCTAGCGATATTAGGTTTAGGAAAATCTTTCTGTTTTTCTTGCCAGATTGCATTATGAGGACATAGACAATTTAACAAATGAGTCTTCTGACCCATCAGCAGTGGCATGTGATGAGAGCAAGGGTCTAGATGGGAAAAAAGCAAAACACTGTAGAAAATAGGTTGTAACCCAGTTTAATACCCTGTCTCTCTTGATTTTTTCCTCTACCTGTATACTCAATAGACATTTTCAGGGGGCAAACATTCTGGTCAGCTACATTTGCCTCGTGTGGTTTCTAACTACCCTGAAATAATATAATGAATAGTCTGCTAGAAAGTTAAAAATTATACCTATTAAACAAAAATAAGTTGAGTTTAGGTTATATGAGATGGATAAACCACTACCATCCTTACATTTTTGAAACGCTTGCGTTTATTTTAGAGTGGCAGGAGCAACTTGGAAAGCTCTTTTTGAAGATAGATAAGGAATTCTAATAAGATATGTTAACTTACTCATAACTTCCTCATTTATCATGTTATTCCCTATAGAGATATGACATACATGTTATTTATTTTAGGTGAAAGAGCTTATGATCCTAAGCACTTCCATAATAGGGTCGTTAGAATCATGATTGATGATCATAATGTCCCCACTCTACAGTAAGTTTTATGCTAAATTGACTATCAGAAGAGGGCTAAATATATTGGGCTTGATTTTTTGAAAATATTTTAACTAAAAATCTTAAACTTGAAATCAGTCAGATGGTGGTTTTCACCAAGGAAGTAAATGAGTGGATGGCTCAAGATCTTGAAAACATCGTAGCGATTCACTGTAAAGGAGGCACAGGTAATAGCATTTTCCTTTTTATTTCTCCATTTCTAAAGATATGTAAATATACATAAAGTACAAGAACAAGATACGTATTGCTATTAATATGTATTAATAATTGTTAGCATTTTTAAATATTAGCTCCAAGACTGAAAGAAGGGAAGTAGAAAGGAAAGAGGAGAGGAGGAAGGGTAGGAGATAGGGAGAGGATAAGGAAGGGAAGAAAGTAGGAAAAAAGAACTAAGGAAGGTTGAGCATATTTTCCCTTGTTTTACTAGTATTTGGATTTCTTTATTTTTGGTTTGCCAGTTTATATCTCTCAAAATACAAACAGTCTTTAATTTTAGAATATCAGAGTACTTTTATTTAAGGCTGATCTTTTTTATTTTTAAATTAACAAATAAAGAACCAATATATTTATGGTGTACAACATGATGTTTTGATATACGTAAACATTGTGAAATGGCTAAATCAAGCTAATTAACATATGCATTACTCCACATATTTTTGTGTGAGAACATTTAAAATCTACTGTCTCAGCAATTTTCAAGTATACATGATTATTAACTGTGGTCACTATGTTGTACAATAAATTTCCTGAACTTATTCTTCCTGTCTAACTGAAATTTTGCATCCTTTAATCAACATCTCAGGCTGGGCACAGTGGCTCACACCTGTAATCCCAGCACTTTGGGAGGTTGAGGCAGGTGGATCACATGGTGAAGCCCCATCTCTACTAAAAATTACAAAACATTAGCCAGGTGTGGTGGCATGCACCTGTAATCCCAGCTACTCGGGAGGCTGAGGCAGAAGAATCGCTTGAACCTGGGAGGCAGAGGTTGCAGTGAGCTGAGATCGCACCATTGCACTCCAGCCCGAGCAACAAGAACAAAACTCCATCTAAAAAAATAACAATAATCATAAAGTAAAAACCAACATCTTCACAATCCCCCAAGTTTTGTCTCCCCAGCCCCTGGTAACCACCATTCTACTCTCTGCTTCTATGAATTTGACTTTTTTAGATTCCACAAATAAGTGAGACATGCAGTATTTGTCTTTCTACGCCTGGCTTATTTCACTTAGCATAATGTTCTCCAGGTTCGTCCGTATTATCTCGAGTGACAGGATCTCCCCTAAGGCTGAATAGTGTGCCTTTAATTATATGTACCATATATTATTTATCCATTTATCCACTGATGACATTTAGATCGACTCCATAGCTTGGGTATTATGAATAATGCTGCAGTGAACATGGGAGTGCAGATTTCATTTCCTTTGGATATATACCCAGAAGTGGAATCTCCAAATCATATGGTAGTTCTATTTTTGGTTTTTTGAGGAATCTCAGTGCTGTTTTCCACAATAACTACTAATTTACATTCACACCAACAGCGTACAAGGGGGTTCCCTTTTCTCTTCATCCTCACCAACTCTTCTTTTGTCTTTTTGTTAATGACCATCCTAACAGGTGTGAGGATATCTCTTTGTGGTTTTAATTTGCTTTTCCCTGATGATTAATGATGTTTAGCATTTTCTCATTATACCTCTTGGCCATTTGTGTGTCTTCTGTTGAGAAATATCTTTTCAGGTTCTTTGCCCATTTTCTAGAGAAGTAACTTATTCTCTTGCTATTGTGTTGTCTGAATTCCTTTTTTAAAAAATCTGTTAACCTATTATCGAATGTATGCTTTGTAGATATTTCTCCCATTCTGTAGGTTGTCTCTTTACTCTATAAATATTTCCTTTGCTGTGCAAAAGCGTTTTAGTTTGATACAGTATCATTTGTCTACTTTTTCTTTCGTTGCCTATGCTTTTCAGTCATATCCAAAAACATCTTGGCCCAGACCAATGTCAAGAAGATTTTCACCTATCTTTTCTTCTAGTAGTTTTCCAATTTCATGTTTCACAGTTAAGCATTTACTTTGAGATGATTTTTGTATATTGGGTGAGATAGGTTGCAATTTCATTTTTCTGCAAGTGGATATTCAGTTTCCCCAGTATTGTTCATTGAAGAGACTGTCCTTTCCCCATCTTGGATTCTTGGCACCTTTGTTGAATATCAGCTGAGTATAAATGCATGGATTTTTTCTCGGCTTTGTATTCTGTTCCATTGGTCTATATGTCTGTTTTTGTTCCAGTAATATTTAAGGTTGTTCTTAAACTTTGTGAGAACATTTTAGATTAAGGGAGCCAACAGAGATGCTATATCAAAAATTATACTGGAATTTTTATAGTGTAATGATACGAAGAAGTTGACATTGGTGGGGTGAAAATGGGGAAAAAAAGCCATTTGTAAATCCAACCAATTTAAGTTTAGTTAGATTTTCTCTCATTCAGGTTTAGGCTTTAAATAATCATCTAAGCATATTTCACAAATTTTGACAAACATAAATAATTACATTTTTAGTGGGCTGTAAATCAATTTTTATATCAAATTCCAGGAAAACATAGCACCATCAACTGACTTATATAATTCAGTAAAATCAAGTTTTAGTCTTATTGACTAGTTTCAAGCCCATCAGTTAAAATACAGGTTCTGTGTTTAGCTGTATATTAGTTAATATACAGGTTCTGGGTTTAGCTCTACAGGTTGGAATATTGTATATAAACTGGCAATTTACAGTACCATAGTTAAGAATATAGAGGTTGAATCATTTGAAATTGCCAGTTTTTAACCATCTTTTGCTTTAAAAATGGCCATTTCACATTGTCCAACCTAAAATGTTATTATTAAAGAAGTCAGCATCAGTTTTCTATTAACTAATGCTAATTCCTTGCTTGAGGAAAACAATCATTTCAAATTTGACTTTTTTTCTTTTTTGCTGAGAGGGGGTTTACATTATTCTGTGTTCACATAATATTTTGTTGATTTTGTTAGAGGTTGTTTAGAGGGCTAATATTCAGCTGGTATGTACGAGAGCAGCCTCTTTTTTATGTGTTCATTCATATTAGTCTTGCTATCTTCTGGTTGGTTGCTGCCTGCAGGTTACCAGTAGCATCATGATAGTAAAAATATTTTATATTGATTTATAGGAGTTCTTTAAAGAATCTGAATGCCAATTTTTCTTAGTATTATAATTATATTCTCCCCACATGTTGCCTTTTAAATTTGATTGTGATTTATTTTGTTGTACAAAAGTTTGTAAATTTTTGTTTTGTTTTGAGACATGATCTCACTGTGTCACTCAGGCTGGAGTGCAGTGGCACGATCTCGGCTCATTGCAGCCTGAACCTCCCGGGGTTCAAGCGATCCTCCCATCTCAGCCGCTCTGAGTAAGTGGGACTACAGGTGAGCGTCACCATGCCTGGCTAATTTTTGTATTTTTTATAGAGACAGGGTCTCACTGTGTTGTCCAAACTGGTCTCGAACTCCTAGACTCAAGTGATCCACCCACCTCAGCTTCCCAAAGTGCCGGGATTACAGGCATGAGCCATCATGCCTGGAGAGAAGTTTGTAATTTTGAATATAGTAAAATTTGTTTTTCTATGTGTGTGTATATATTTCACGCTTTTCTGTCATGTTTATGAAATTCACCCCCCTATACTGATGTAGTAAAGATATTCCACATTTCTTCAAAAATATTCAAGTTCCATTTTCAATATTTGGGTCTTTAATCTAATTGGAAGTTGGGGGAAGTGTTTTTTTCATATAGATAGCCAATTGTCCTAACACCATCAATTGCGTGCTGTTTTGTTCTCCATTAATTTGTAATCCCTCTCAGTAATATACCAAGTTTCTATAAATATTCAAAACTGCTCCTAAGTTCTCTCTACCACACTTTTGTAATTATTGTAGCTTTATAATGTGGTTTGATAAAGGCATAATTGTCTTGCTCTTCTTGGAACTTTATTGTTACATTCAATTTTAAAATCATTTTGTGAAGCGCCATAATAAAACATTTTTAGGATTTTTATTGGAACTACATTGAATTTATAGATTAACTTGAGAGAAGTGACAACTTTGCGATATTGAGTTGTACATGTGAGTCATCTTGTTCATTCTTTAATAATATTTTATACTTTTTTAATCATGTCTTTGCACATCTTTTCAAATATTCATTCTTGCACAAATTGTGACTGAAAATGGAATCTCTTTCTTTCTATTACATTTGGGTTGTTTCCAATTTTTATTGTGATAAATTATGTTTTTTGTTTTTTTGTTTTGAGATTAAGTCTCACTCTGTCACCCAGGCTGGAGTGCAGTGACATGATCTCAGTTCATTGCAACCTCCGCCTCCTGGGTTCAAGCAATTCTCATGCCTGAGCCTCCAGAGTAGCTGGGATTACAGGCGTCCACCACCACACCCAGCTAATTTTGTATTTTTAGTAGAGATGGGGTTTTGCCATGTTGTCCAGGCTGGTCTCAAATTCCTGACCTCAAGTGATGTGCCTGCCTCTGCCTCCCAAATTGCTGGGATTACAGGCATGAGCCACCGTGCCTAGCCCAATAATACTGCTTTTAAAAATACACGTTTCTTGTTGCACATGTGGCCACATTTTTGTTGAATGTATACCTCAGACTAAAATTGTTCTGTCTTAGGGTAATGAATCTTGAACTTTATTTGATAATGTCACCTGTTTTCTAAAACAGTTGTACCAATTTTTACTCCACTGGTATTGTAGACTTCAAGCATTCCATATCTTCCCCAATACTTGCAATTCTGAGTATTTTTATCTTTAGCCTTTGGGTGTTTGTGTGATGGCATCTTGTGGTGGTGATCATTTGCATTTCTGTAATTAATAAGATTGAGGAAGTTTTTTTTAAGATTAAGTATCTGGATATCCTTTTTTGTAAAGTAACTTTTTAATTTTCTTAACCACTTTTCTCCTGGATTATTCATCTTTTTTCTCCTGATTGTAGTTCTTTGTGTATTCTGATTTCAGTTCTGTTATTGGTCATAAATGTATTTCAAGAAAGCTTTTCTGCTCTGTGATTTGCCTTTTCTGTCTCTCAGGAGTAGCTTTTGGTTAACAGAAGTTCTTAGTTGTATTACCATCATAGGTATCATGCTTTCCCTTTATAAAGTTTGTGTTTTTGTGTCCTGATTAAGAAAATTTTCCTTGAGTTTAAAGGACATTTTACTACTGTATTTTCTTCGGGAAGGTTCATTCCTTTTAAAATTGATCTATGTGTGTGGTGTGAGGAAGGCGTCAGGTTTCATCTTTTTTCATGTATGGCTATCCAGTTATTCCAGCACACTGGTTCAGAAGATTTTCATTTGTTTACTACCCTGAGGAACATGAATCTGTTTCTGACCTTTCTCTTCTGTTCATTGATTTTTCATCTGTGTGCCAATAGCACAACTATCTTACTGTAGCTTTCTAATATATCCTCATCATCTTCTTCTTATTCTTCACAATTGTTTGGGTATTTTAGGTCATCTATATTTCCATATAAATTTGGGAATCAACTAGTCAAGTTACACACACTGGGTAGAAATTTGTTTGGAATTGCATTGAATTTATAGACTGGGGAGAATTGAATCTTTACAATATTGACTCATCCAACCCATGAACAGAGGTATTCTCTCATTTAATTAGGTCCTCTTCAATTTCTCTTTACAATGCTTTCTCATTTTCTGTATAGAAAGCTTGCATATTTTTGGTGAGATTTATTCTTAGATTTTTTTTGTGGTTATTTAAATGATATCCCTTTAAAATGTTTATTTTCTAAATGTTTTTTGTTGTTTTAAATGCACTTCATTTTATTTATTAATCTTGCAGTTAGCAACTTTCCTAAACTCACTTTTTTTTTTTTTTTTTTGAAGCAGTCTCATTCTGTCACCCAGGCTGGAATGCAGTGGCATGATCATGGCTCACTACAGCCTCAACCTCCCTGGGCTCAGGTGATCCTCCTATATCAGCCTCTTGAGTAGCTAGCACTGCAGGCAGGTGCCACCATGCCCAGCTAATTTTTTCATTTTTTTGTAGAGATGGGGTTTCGCTATGTTGCCCAGGTTGGTCTCAAACTTCTGTGCTCAAGTGATCTGCCAGCCTCAGCCTCCCAAAGTGCTAGGACTGCAGGCCTGAGCCACCATGCCCAGCCTAAACTCACTTATTAGTTCTACTAATTTATCTATAGATTCTTTTGGATTTTATGGTACATGATTACATCATATGAAAATAATAAATTATACTTTTTCCATTTCAGTCATTCATCTCCCCTATCACTGGCTAGAACATTCAGTACAGTGTAGAATTAGAAGTGGCAATAGCAGCCATCAACATACAGTTCCATTATCAAAGGAAAAGCTTTCAACATCTCTCCAAATGCTTTGCGAGTGTGTGTGTGTGTGTGTGTGTGTGTGTGTGTGTGTGTGTATTAGTGACCATTTATCGATTAAGAAATTCCTTGGCTGGGCGCCTTGGCTTACACCTGTAATCCCAGCACTTTGGGAGGCCCAGTGGGGGCAGATCACTTGAGGCCAGGAGTTTAAGACCAGCCTAGGCAACATGGTGAAACCCTGTCTCTACTAAAAAATACAAAAATTTGCCAGGTGTGGTGGCACATGCCTGTAATGCCAGCTACTCCGGCTGAGGCACGAGAATCACTTGAAACCAGGAGGCAGAGGTTCCAGTGAGCCAAGATCGCACCACTGCTCTCCAGCCTGGATGACAGAGTAAGACTCTGTCTCAAAAAATGAAACAAAAAAAAAAAAAAAGAAAGAAGGAAAAAAGAAATTCGTTTAGCTTGCTAAGAGTTTTTTTAAATCATGAATGGATGTTGAATTCTTAAAGATTTTTCTGAATCTTTGAGATGATAATTTTTCTACTTTATCCTATAAATAAATGTGGTTAATTACATTGATTAAATGGTAAACCGACATGTTTCTGGAATAAATGTAATTTAGTTGTGCTGTATTATTTTGTTAAATACTTATTAAATTATTTTATTATTAAATTGCTGGATTCTGTCCGTTAATATTTTGTTTAGGATTTTCAAATTCATGTCGTCTGAGCGATTGGTTATAATTTTCCTTTCTCATAGTTTTTTCAAATCTTGGCTTCGTAAAGTGAGTTAAATTTCATTTTCTCTGTTTTTATTCTCTGGGTAAATTTATGTATGCTGATTTTTTTCCTTCTTAAGTGTAAAGTGAAATTCACCAGTGAACGCACATTGGCCTAGAGTTTTCTCTGGAGAGGTCTTTAAATTATGGCTCAATTCCCTATATAGAATGTTTTTATAATTTTATTTCTTTTGCCCATTTTGGTAGATTATAGTTTTCCCAGCATTTGTCCATTTAATCTAACTTTGCAAATTGTCTTGACATCAAATTGTTCACAATATCATTTTACCATTTTAGCGTCTGCAGAGATGTTCCCTTTTTTATTCCTGACTTTGCTTTCTTGGTGCCTTCTCCCCTTTTTTCTTCTGAGTAGTCGCACCAGGGATTTATCAATTTTACTAGCCTTTTAAACGAACCAAGTTTTTGGCCTATTTGTGGTCTCTATTTTTTACTTATTTTTTATTTCATCAATTACTATTATATTTAGTACTTTCTTCTGTACTCCTTGGATTAATTTGTTCTTTTCCTGACTTCTTGACATGGATAATTCTTAGAGTGTCAACCACTATCTTTTCTATTTACCATTTAAGGCTACAAGTTTTCCTCTAAGAATTGCTTTAGTTTCGTCCCATAAATTTTTATTTTCAGTGTTTTTATTTTACTTAGTTCAAACTATGTTCCAACTTTGTGCTTGTTTTTTTTTTGACCCATGAGTTATGTAGAAGTATACTTCCTTATTTCCAAACATATGAGAATTTTGTATTTATCTTTAAATTTTTGATTTCTGATTATATTGTGTGGTGGACACAGAACATACTATGTATTTTTTTTTTTTTTTAGTTCTTTGAAATTTGTTTAGACTTGCTTAATGGCCCAGAATTTGGTCGATATTGTCAAATGTTTTCTGTACATTTGAAAAGAACATGTATTATGCATTGTTGAGAACAGTGTTCTATGTACATCTATTTTATTTAACTCTTCTGTTTTCCTACTGACATTCTGTTTCCATTCGATTGAATTTTAATAATATAATTCTTTCCTTCTCACCGTCTGTCATTACCTTGGAAGTCATATACTCTTTTTCTATGTTTTTAGTAATTACTGTAAAGATTTCAACCTGCATCCTTGATTTACCTATTAATTTTTATGTTGAGCCTGCATCTAGAAATCTTCCTGAATTCTCTCATTAGATTACGGAGTTATTCTAAAGATTTACTTACTACACTGACTTTCTACACTGGTTAGGCTCTGTAGTATACTGTTAAATGGAAGCAGTGAAGAGAGGGCATTTTTGTTTAATTCCAGGCTTTAAAGAAAATGCTGTCAATATTATGTCATTAATGTGATGTTCCTGGTAGGTATTTTGGTAGATTCTCTTTGCTGAGTTAAGGAAGTTTCCTAGTTGTTAATTTTTAAAGTCACAGGTGCAGGCTGAATTTTAGTGAATGCTTTTTTCCTGCATTAATTGAGATAATTGTAAGGTGTGTCTTCTTTAATTAATGAATATGATAAATTGCATTAATATAGATTTCTGATGTAGGATGATTCTTGTATTTGTTATTATTTGTTTTTTAATGGGCAAAAGACTTTGTTTTTCTTTTTGAGCTTAGATTTTTGGTATAAATTAACTTTTAGATTTGGAAGTGCATATACAGGTTTATTGGTAATATTGTGTGATGCTGAGGTTTGGGGTATGATTGATTGCATCACCCAGGTACTGAGCACAGGACCCAATAGTTAGTTTTTCAACCTGTGCCCTTTTCTGCTGTGCCCCTTCTAGAACTCCCCAGGGTCCATTATTGCCACCTTGATGTCCATGAGCACCCATTGTTTAGCTTTCACTTATGAGTGAGAACATATGGTATTTGGTTTTTTGTTCCTGCATTAATTTGCTCAGGATAATGACTTCCAGCTGCGTCCATGATGCTGCAAAGGAAATGATTTCTTTTCTTTTTTTTTTTTTTTTTTGAGAGGGAGTTTCACTCTTGTTGCCCATGCTGGAGTGCAATGGTGCAGTCTTGGCTCACTGCAACATCCACCTCCCAGGTTCAAGCGATTCTCCTGGCTCAGCCTCCCAAGTAGCTGGGATTACAAGCGCCTGCCACCACACCCAGCTAATTTTTGTATTTTTAGTAGAGATAGGGTTTCACCAAGTTGGCCAGGCTGCTCTCGAACTCCTGACCTCAGGTGATCCACCCACCTCAGCCTCCCAAAATGCTGGGATTATAGGCATGAGCCACCGCGCCCAGCCTATTTTTTGTTTGTTTGTTTTTGAGATGGAGTCTTGCTCTGTCACCCAGGCTGGAATGCAGTGGTGTAATCTCGGTCACTGCAACCTCCGCCTCCTGGGTTCAAGCGATTCTCCTGCCTCAGCCTTCTGAGTCACTGGGATTACAGGTGTGCACCACCATGCCCGGCTAATTTTTGTATTTTTAGTAAAGACGGAGTTTCACTGTGTTGGCCAGGCTGGTCTTGAACTGCTGACCTCAAGTGATCTGCCTGCCTTGGCCTCCCAAAGAGCTGGGATTACAGATGTGAGCCACAGGGACATGACATGAGAGATTGTGGGATACTGGTGATGACAGAGGTGAGTGTGGTGAAGCCCTAGGGGATGGTGAATGGTAGCTCCGGATCCCTGGTGAGGAGCTTCCTCTTAAGTCTGAGTTTCTGAGAGGGGAGAGGGAGAAGCTGGGTGAGGCTAGCATGGATCTTGGGGAGTCCGGGCTGGGGGACCGTTCATAAGAAGAGCCAGACAAGACCCTAGTGTTCTTAGGTGCAGACATGATTAGGAAACCTGCAGCTCCCAGAGACCCCTACTAATTTCCAAACCCGCAGAATGAAGGAGTGTGTGTGTGTGTGTGTGTGTGTGTGTGTGTGTGTGTGTGTGCGTGCGTGTGTGTGTGTTTGTGTGTGTGGGGTGTGAGGTATGTGCTCCTTAAGAAAATGGAAATAAACCAACCAATGAGACAGACAGACAGACAGACAGAGATTCACTTGCCCAAGTGTTCTGTCCTGTCCTCTGAATCCGCTTCCAAGTCACCAGACGCTGTGAGCTCCAAGTCCACGCAGAGTCCGCCAAATGCTCCGGCCGCTGCTCCGCTCTGCGAAGATCTGAGTACAGGCCAGCCAGGGTGGGTTTAAATAGCCTCGGGCACAACCTCGCAGCGGAAAGGGCGGAGCTTCACTCCTCCTTTCCATCAGTCACCCCCAACTTTCCCAGGCTACACCTCGTAGGAAACTGTTCTCCTGATTTGATTTCATGCGCCACCTTTGGGACAATCTGAGAGCTTACAAGTTTTCTTGACCAAAGGTATGATGAATTAAATGCACGGAAACACTGAAAACCAACTAGGGGTTCTGTGGTTCCCACGTTGTGGTTTTGACACCAGCAGCATCCTTGTCACCCTCAAACCCCGGAGATCCACAGATCTGTGTGGTAACAAGCCCTCCCCCTGACCCTGATGCATGGCAGTTGAAGAATTACCCGTGTAAGCGAAAAGACTTTGAAGAAGAGGTGGAGATAGGCGTTGTAGAAACATCCTTTTGCTCTGGAACCCCGTAGAGGCTTGGGAGCCAGTTGGGTGGAGCATTCGTTGGATGAGGGTGCTCGGGTTAGGAATATCAAGGTGTGGCTCCAGATAATTCCATCATCTAGTTAAGTTTCCAGTTATGCTAATCTGTTTTAAAATTCCGTTTGTGTAAATTCTTTTACTCAGACTGAGAATGGCAAAGCCTCAACCCCAATTTCCAGGGAGGGTTGAGAGCCTCAGGTGGGGTTGATGACCAATAGCCTATGGTTTAACCCATCATGCCTATAGAATGAGGTCTCCATAAAAACCTAAAAGGACTGGGTTTAGAGAGCTTCTGGATAACACTTCCTGGAAGGCAGTGCGCCCCTCCCCACATGCCGGGCCCAAAAGTTTTTTCTGAAGTTTTTGCAATATCCGCTAAAATACAGAAAATGGGAAATGTCAGTGTTTCCCTGCGTGCTGTGAGCTCTTCCAGCAAATGAATGCAACTAAAACTGGGAGTGGTGGAAACCTGATTTACAGCCAGTTGCTGAGAAGCACAGGTAAAACAACGTAGGGCTTCCCATTGTTATTAGTGTGGGAGGCCAGTCTTGCGGGACTCGGCCCTTTGGAATCTAATGCTATGTCCCGGTAGATAGCGTCACCGTTGAACTCGAAGCCACACGTATGTTGAGAACAATTTTTCTGGTCATCCGCTGCATGTCTTCTTTACAATACGTAATCAAATTCTTTATCCTGACCTTAAGGTACCTGGGTCGAGAACCATGATTTGAATCAAAAATTGGTCTGTCACTTTCTGAGTTTGAAACTTTGTTTTGCCGTTAGCGTTTTGCTATTGCTTTCTCGTTTTCTTTGCTTTCGTTTTGTTTCTAAGTTCTGAGATATATGGGCAGGGTGTGCAGATTTGTTACTAAGGTAAACAAACGTGTGCCATGGTGGTTTGCTGCACCTGGCAACCCATCACCTAGGTATTAAGGCCAGCATGCAGTAGCTGTTTTTCTTAACGCTCTGCCTCCCAAAAGGCCCCAGTGTGTGTTGTTCCCCTTCCTGTGTCCATGTGATCCCATTTTTCGGCTCCCATTATAAGTGAGAATGTGGCGTTTGGTTTTCTGTTCCTGGATTGGTTTGCTGAGGATAATGACTTCACATCACCAGTGTCTCTGTTTTTTATTATAAAGAGTAGTATTTTATTGAATAAGATTTACTTCCAGAAAAATAAGCTTTAATCTACCGTGAATGCCAGACTCTACAGCAGAAAGCAATTTTCTCAGTTTTCCACACACAAAGGTTCCTACTAAGTGAAAAAAGCCACAGAATTTCATACACAAATGTACTACTCTGTCTCAAAATATCTCACATAAGCATGCGCTGTACTAATACCATTAGATCAGCTCTTTAGTCAGGTTAAAGTATCCCTCTAATAACTGATTTTTATAATGTTATCCACATCCACGCCCAATCAGTCTGCCATTCTTAATGGTGTACAGCATTATTGAAGACAATGGAATTGATGGAGCCCATATCCACTGACAAACAGTGACTTATGTTGGTTTGATTTATGATTTTTCAACGTTATGATGGGTTTATTGGAATATTAGATGCGTTTCTGAGATACACTGGGTTTATGTGTATGCGACCCTATACTCCAGAAACAGGTGTATAAAGAAAAACAGGTGTACCTAATTAAAATATACTTAGTGACCTGGGATAAACCAATAGATTCTTACAACTGATGGAGAACCATGAAAGAGGGATAGCGGTAAATAATCACAATAACACAATTTTCCAGCACCTGTTGAGGATTCCCCAAAAGGACGCAGGACGTAGGATGCACCTAAGGCATATGAAAGAGAGAGGGCAGAGGGAATAAGAGAGAAATAGGAGGAAGGAAAGGAAGGAAGGAAGGAAGGAAGGAAGGAAGGAAGGAAAGACGGAAGGAAAGACGGAAGGAAGGAGAAAACACCCGGTGTTACTGAAACCACAAAATGTGGTTTCCCCCTGTGGGTAAGACTGCAATGTGGATGAATCTTGAAAATATTGTGCTAAAAGTGTTATGTCAGTCATAAAAGCTCACGTATTGTGCAATTCCGTTTATAGGAAATGTCCACAATGTGGAAATCTATGCATATGGGGTTGATCGCTCTATGCAGTTGTTACCTAGGGCTGAGGGTCAGGGAGAGGGTTTGAGACAGAATGAGGAGTGACTAATGTCCACAGGGTTTTTCTCTGGTCGGGGGTGATAAAACCTTCCAAAATGGATTGCGAATTAAAATTGAATGTGTACAAGCACAAATATACTAAAATCCACTCAATTCATGACTTTTAATGGGGCAATTTTATGTGGCACACTCTTCTGGAGACCACGGCAGACATAGTGAGAGAGAAAAAGGTGAGTAAATCTCTGAAACGGAGGCAGAAACAGAGAGAATGAGAAGCCCTGTGAATGGAAGGGAGAGAGAAAAGGGAAAATGGTCCTATTTACAAATGACAGCTGTGAAACTGGGGTTCACATCAGCAGTGTCACTGCCAGGAAGGAGGGTCATGCGAGCCATGTCACCGGTAGCGTGGCCCGCAGGGACGCCGACATGCTGGAGTGTCGTGCCAGCATGGGCTCTGGCAGCCACGTGGGGCAGCAGGAGGGTCCCGCTGCACAGCTGTGGGGTGAGGATAGACTGTGCGGTGATATCGGCCATTACAGGGGCCTCTTCTTCTGGCAACAGTGTGACAGTAGCAAGTGGATGGAAAGGCCTGTGTGTGAGGACGGAATGCAGGAGGGGCTCTTCTGCGGCTGGGTGTGGGTCCCTCCCCAGAAATGTGGAGACATGGCCAGGTAGCTGCATCATGTTGGCTAGCAGATTGGCCAGGGCTTCGAACTGAAGGACAATAACGGGGAGTAGCTGTCAGGCCCTGGGAGTGTCTGAGTGTAAGTGGAGATGGGTTTGGGGTCCCTGAGGGAAGCGTGGGAGCCATCCCTGTATAGATACAGGTCATTGGGAGGTAGCCTGGTGAGGCCTGTGAGTGTCCAGGGTTCCCCTGGGTGCCTGGGGCTGACTGTGGCAGAAATCTGGGGAAGGCTGGAGAGAATCTGGGAGACACAGGAGAGTCCCTGAAGGCAGGGGGTGAAGAGGTGAAAGAAATGGGGGAGGGTTGCAGCAAGGTCCGTGAGTTTGTAGGTGATACCTGGGTGTGGGAAGCTGACCCCAGGTGTAATGTGGAGATGGTTGAAAAGTAGCTGAGAGAGACAGAAGAGTCCCTGAGGGCTGGGGGTGAGAACATGAGAGAGACTGGGGAGTAAGTCAGTGAAATTCGTGAGTTCGGTGGTGTGTCGTGGGTGCCTGGAACTGAGTCCAGCTGGAAAGCTGGAATCTAGAGAAGTTTTGAGAGTAGCTGAAAGAGACACAAGAGTCCCTGTGGGCTGAGGGCAAAGACCTGAGAGAGACCAGGGAGGACCTCCGTGAAGTCTGTGAGTCTGTAGGTGATTCCAGAGTGTGGGAGGCTGACTCCCTCTGAAATCTGGGCGTGGTGGTAGAGTAGCTGGGACAGACATGAGAGTCCCAGGGGGCTGGGGATGAAGACATGAGAGAGACTGGGGAGTAACGCAGTGAAACTGCTGAGTTTGTATGTAATTCCTGGGTGCCTGGAACGGACTCCTGCTGAACTGTGGGCGTGGTTGGAGAGTAGCTGGGACACACACTAGAGTCCCTGAGGGCTGGAGGTGAAGACATGAGACAGACCGGGGAGTAACTCAGTGAAACTGGTGAGTTTGGTGGTGACTCCGGGGTGCCTGGAACTGACTCCAGCTGAAATGTGGGGGTGGTTGGAGAGTAGCTGGGACAGACAGGAGAGTCCCTGAGGGCTGCTGAAGACATGAGAGAGACTGGAGAGTAATTGAGTGAAATTGGTGAGTTTGGTGTTGATTCCGGGGTGCAAGGAACTGCTTCCAGCTGAAATCTGGGCGTTGTTGGAGAGTAGCTGGGACAGACAGGAGAGTCCCTGAGGGCTGGTGAAGACATGAGAGAGACTGGAGAGTAATTGAGTGAAATTGGTGAGTTTGGTGGTGATTTCTGGGTGCCTGCAACGGACTCCCGCTGAAATGTGGGCGTGGTTGGAGAGTAGCTGGGACAGACAGGAGAATCCCTGAGGGTTGGAAGTGAAGACATGAGACAGACCGGGGAGTAACTCAGTGAAACTGGTGAGTTTGGTGGTGACTCCGGGGTGCCAGGAACTGACTCCAGCTGAAATGTGGGGGTGGTTGGAGAGTAGCTGGTAGAGACTGGAGGGTCCGTAAGGGCTGGGGGTGAAGACGTGAGAGAGACTGGCGAGGATCTCACTGAGGTCTGTGAGTTTGTAGGTGTTTCTTGGGTGTGGGATACCGATGCCCGCTGAAATCTTGGCGTAGTTGGAGAGTAGCTGGGACAGACAGAAGAGTCATTGGTGGCTGGGGTGAGCTGCTGGATGATGGCAGTAAGAACATATGGTATATTATTGATGAATGGGGTGACTGTGAGGAATCTCCCGAGGAGGACACGGGAGAACACAATGACATGAGTGATTGTCCTTCTTGGTTAGGAAAGGGAAATGTAAAGTTGCGGAATTCTGTCGATGACGGATGTGAGAGTGGTGAAGCCCTGCGGGATGATGTAGAGTACTTCCACATCCCTTGTGAGGAGCTTCCCCTTGGGTCTGAGATCCTGGGAGGGGAGAGGTAGATGCTGGGTGAGGCAGGCATGGATCTTGAGGAGTCAGGGCTGGGGGACCGCTCATATGCTCCCGAAACCTGTGAGTCTCTGGGGGACTCCTGGGTGCATGTTGCTGATTCCCGCAGGAAACTGGGGATGGCTTGAGAGTAACTGGGAGCCACAGGAGAGTCCCTGAGGCCTGGGGGTGAAGAGATGAAAGACACAGGGGAGGAGCACCGTGAGGCTCGTGAGTTTGTAGGTGACTCCTGGGTGTGGGGGGCTGACTCCAGCTGAAATCTGGGGTTGTTTGGAGAGTAGCTGGGAGACCCAGGAGACTTCCCGAGAGCTGGGGGTGAGCTGCTGGGTGATGGCAGTAGGAACATGTGGTATATTACTGATGAACGTGGTGACTCTGAAGAATCCTCAGAGGAGGACACGGGAGAGCCCAATGGCTTCATTGATTGCCCATCACGGAGAGGACAGGGAAATGGGAGATTGTGGGATACGGGCGATGACAGAGGTGAGTGTGGTGGAGCCCTAGGGGATGGTGAATGGTAGCTCCGGATCCCTGGTGAGGAGCTTGCACTTAAGTCTGAGTTTCTGAGAGGGAAGATGGGAGAAGCTGGGTGAGGCTAGCATGGATCTTACGGAGTCCGGGCTGGGGGACCGTTCATAAGAAGAGCCAGACAAGACCTTATGTTCTTAGGTGCAGACATGATTAGGAAACCTGCAGCTCCCAGAGACCCCTACTAAGTTCCTAACCAGCAGAATGAAGGAGTGAGTGTGTGTGTGTGTGTACACCAAATATATCTTATATAGTGTACAGAAAATAGCAAAATACAAAATAATATATATTTTATACTGCATAGAAGATATCAAAGTAGACCAAATATATATTATATACTGTACATAAAATATCAAAGTATACATAATATATATTATATTACTGTACATAAAATATCAAAGTACAACAAATCTATAATATATAGTGTACATAAAGTATCAAAGTACACCAAATATATATTATGCACTGTACATAAAATATCAAAGTACAGCAAACATATATACTGTACATAAAATATCAAAGTACACCATATATAATATATATTGTACATAAAATATCAAAGTATAGCAAATATATACTGTACATAAAATTTCAAAGTACAACAAATATATATTATACACTGTATGTAAAATGTCAAAGTACACCAAATATATATTATATACTGTACATAAAATATCAAAGTACACCAAAAGTATATTATATATTGTACATAAAATATCAAAGTACACCAAATATATACTATATACTGTACATGAAATATCAAAGTACACCAAATTTATAGGCTGTATATAAAATATCAAACTACAGCAAATATGTATCTTATACTATACATAAAATATCAAAATACACCAGATATGTATTGTATATTGTACATAAAATATCAAAGTATGCCAAATTTGTATCATATGCTGTACATAAAATATTAAAATACACCAAAAATATATACTGTACATAAAATATTAAATTACACCAAATATGTATCATATACTATATATAAAATAACAAAGTACACCAAATATGTATCATATACTGTACATAAATTATAAAAGTACACCAAATATGTATCATACACTGAACATAAAATATCAAAATACACCAAATATGTATCATATACTGTACATAAAATATCAAAGTACACCAAATATGTGTCATACAGTGTATATAACATATCAAAGTACACCAAACATGTACCATATACTGTACATAAATTATCAAAGTACACCAAATATGTATCATATACTTTACAAAAAATATCAAATTACACCAAATACATATTATATACTATACATAAAATATCAAAGCACACCAAATATATATGATATACTGTACATAAAATATCAAAGTACACCAAATATATATTATATGATGTACATAAAATATCTAAGTACACAAAATATGTACTGTACATAAAATATCAAAGTACACAAAATATGTATCACACACTGTACATAAAATATCAAATTACACCAGATATTAATCATATACTGTACATAAAATATCAAAGTAAACCAGATATGTATTCTATAATGTATATAAAATATCAAAATTCACCCCATATATATAATATATGGTAAATAAAATATCGAAGTATACCAAATATGTATTATATACTGTACATAAAATAACAAAGTAAACCGAACATATATTCTACAGTGTACATAAAATCTCAAAGTACTCCAAACATGAATTATATACTGTACATAAAATATCAAAGTAACCAAAGATATATACTGTACACAGACTATCAAAGTACATTAAATATGTATCATACACTGTATATAAAATATCAAATTACACAAAATATGTATCACATACTGTACATAAAATATCAAAGTACACCAAATATGCATCATAAACTGTACAAAACACATCAGAGTACACCGAATATGTATCATATACTATACATAAAATATCAAAGTGTAACAAACATGTATCCTATACTGTACATAAAATATCAAATTACACCAAATATGTATCATATACTGTATATAAAATATCAAAGTACACCAAATATATATGATATACTGTACATAAAATATCAAAGTACAATAAATGTATATTATACACTGTACATAAAAGGTCAAAGTACACCAAACATATATACTGTACATAAAATATCAAAGTACACCAAATGTATATTATACACTGTACATAAAAGGTCAAAGTACACCAAACATATATACTGTACATAAAATATCAAAGTACACCAAATATAAATTGTATACTGTACACATATCACAGTACATAAAATATATATTATATAATATACATAAAATATCAAAGTACACAAAATATGTATCATATACTGTACATAAAATTAAAAAGTACACAAAATATATATTATACACTGTACATAAAATATCAAAGTACACCAAATATGCATCATATATTTTACAGGTAATATCAACCTACACCAAATATGTATCATGTACTTTACATAAAATATCAAAGTATACAAAATATGTATTATAAACTGCATATGATATATCAAATTACACCAAATATGTAACATATACTGTATGTAAAATATAAAAGTACACCAAATGTGTATCATACTCTGTACATAAAATATCAATGCACAGCATATATGAATCATTTACTGTATGTAAAATACCAAAGCACACCAAATGTTTATCATATACTGTTCCTAAAATATCAAGGAACACCAAATATATATAATATACTGTACATAAAATATCAAAGCACACCAAACATATAAACTGTAAAAAAACTCAAAGCACACCAAATATATATTATATACTGAATATAAAATATCAAAGCACACCAAAAATAGATTATATACTGTATATAAAATATCAAATCACACCAAATATATATAATATACCATACATAAAATATCAAAGCACAACAAACATGTATTATATACTTTACATGAAATATCAAAGAACACCAAATATATATTATATACTGTACATAAAATATCAAAGTAAACGAAATATATATTATATACTGTACATAAAATATCAAAATACACCAAATATATTTTATATGCTGTACATAAAATATCACAGTACACCAAATATGTATCATAGACTGTACATAAAATATCAAAGTACACCAAACATGTATTGTATACTATACATAAAATATCAAAGTACACCAAACATATATTATATGCTATGCATAAAATCTCAAATAACACCAAACATATATTTTATACTGAACATAAAATATCAAAGTGCAACAAATATATTTTATATACTGTACATAAAATATCAAAGTACACGAAATTTGTATCATATATTATACATAAAATATCAAACTACACCAAACATGAATCATATATTGTACATAAAATATCAAAGTACACCAAATATGTATCATATTCTCTACATAAAATATCAAAGCACACCAAATATGTATTATACACTGTACCTAAACTCTGAAAGTACACCACATATGTGTCATACTGTACATAAAATATCAAAGTGCACCAAATATGTATCATATACCGTACATAAAATATCAAATTTCACCAAATATGTATCATGTACTGTACATAAAATATCAAAGTACAGCAAATATGTATCATATACTGTAGAAAAAATATCAAAGTACACCAAAAAGGAATCATGTAGTGTACATAAAATACAAAGATACACCAAATATGAATCATATACTGGATATAAAATATCAAAGTACACCAAATATGTATCATATACTGTACATAAAATATCAAAGTACACAAAATATGTATTATATACTGTACATAAAATATCAAAGTACACCATATATATAGTATTCTCTGTACATAAAATATCAATGTATACCAAATATATGTCATATACTGTACAGAAAATATCAAAGTACTCCTAATATATACAGTAAATAAAATATCAAACTACACAATATTTATATTATACTCTGTACATAAAATATCAAAGTACATCAACTATCATAGAGTGTGCATAAAATGTCAAAGTACACCAAATATGTATCATATACTGTACATAAACTATCAAAGTACCCAAAATATGTATCATATACTGTACATAAAATAACAAAGTATGCCAAATATGTATCATATACTGTACATAAAATATCAAAGTACACCAAATATGTATCATATACCGTACAGAAAATAACAAAATACACAAAATACGTACAATATATTGTACCTAAAATGTCAAATTACACCAAATATGTATCGTATACTGTATATAAAATATCAAAGTACACCAAAGATATATACTATACATAAAATACCAAATTTCACCAAACACGCACCATATACCGTACATAAAATATCAAACTACACTGTATATATATTATACACAGAACATAAAGTATCAAAGTACACAATACATATATTATATACTGTATATAAAATATCAAAGTAAACCAAATATATATTATATACTGTAATTAAAATGTCAAATTACACCAAATATATATTATATGCGGTACGTAAAATATCAAAATACACCAAATATGTATCACATACTGTAAATAAAATATCAAAATACACCAAATATGTATCATATACTTTACATAAAATATCAAAGTACAGCAAATATGTATCATATACTATACATAAAATATCAAAGTACAACAAATATGTATCATATACTGTACATAAAATATCAAAATACACCAAATATGTATCACATACTGTAGATGAAATATCAAAATACACCACATATGTATCATATACTGTACATAAAATATCAAAGTACAGCAAACATGTATCATATACTGTACATAAAAAAACTACACCAAATGTGTATCAAATACTGCACATAAAATATCAAAGTACACCAAATATACTATACTGTACATAATATATCAAACTACATCAAATATATAGTCTATGCTGTACATAAAATATCAAAGTACACCACATGTATACTATATACTGTTCATATATCAAATTATGCAAAGTATATATTCTATACTGTTCATAAAATGTCAAAGTACCCCAAATATACATACTATACTGTACATAAAATATCAAAGTACACAAAATATATATACTATACTGCACATAAAATATCAAAGTACCCATCCTATATATTATCTACTGTACATAAAAAATCAAAGTTCCCAAACTATATATTATGTACTGTACATAAATATCAAAGTACCCAAAATATATATTATGTACTGTACATAAAATTTCAAAGTACACAAAGTATATATTTTGTACTGTGTATAAAATATCAAAGTACCCAAACTATATGTTATGAACTGTACATAAAACATCAAATTACCCAAACTATATATTCAATACTGTACATAAAATATCAAACTATACCTAATATATATTCTATACTGTACATAAAGTATCAAAGTACATCAAATATATATTTTATACTGTACATAAAATATCAAAGTACACAAAATATGTATTCTATACTGTACGTAAAATGTCAAAGTACAACAAATATATATTCTATACTGTACATAAAATATCAATATACACCACATATATATTCTATACTGTGCATAAAATATCAATGTACTCCAAATATATATTCTATACTGTACATAAAATATCAAATTACACCAAATATATATTCTATACTATCCATAAAATATAAAAGCACACAAAATATATATTCTATCCTGTACATAAAATATCACGGTACCGCAAATATGTATTCTATACTGTACAATAAATATTAAAATACCCCAAATATATATTCTATACTGTACATAAAATATCAAAGTACAACAAATATATTCTGTATGCTGTACATAAAATATCAAATTACACCAAATATATATCCTATACTGTACAGAAAATATCAAAGTCCACCAAATATATATTCTATACTGTTCGTAAAATACAAGTGTACACCAAATATATGTTCTATAATGTACATAAAATATCCAAGTACACGAAATATATATTCTACACTGTACATAAAATATCAATATAGAGAAAATATATATTCTATACTGTACATAAAATATATATGTTATATGACATATTACATATGTTATATATTATATATAATTATATAATCTATTATATATGATTATACTGTACATTATGTATAATATGTCTTAATATATAATATATATTATATCATAATATATTATATATAATATATAGTATAATATATAATATAATATATATCACGATATATTATATATAACATATCATAATATATTATATATTTTATTATATTACTGTACATAATGTAATATATTATATAATATTTTATGTAATATATGTCATGTATATAATATAATATATGATATATTCCTATAGAATATATGATATGTTATATAACACATAATATATAATGTACAATATACTGTATAATTTATGTCTAATATAGTATCTATTATGAATATTATATATTATATGTAATATATAATACATTATATATTATATGTAATACATAATACATTATATATTATATGTAATATATAATACATTATATATTATATTATATATTAAATATTACATAATATATCATATGTTATACATATGATATTCTATATTATATATGTTATATAATATATATTATATAATGTATATTATATAATATGTATAAATATATGATATGTAATTATATATATAATTATATGCAATATATAATTACATATTATGTTCTATATAATAATTATATATTTTACATGAATTATATTCTGTATAATAAAAATGTATCATTATAGATTATATTATACATAATATATTGTATATAATATAAGGATGCAGGATGTAAAAGGAAATTATATATATGTTATACATATTATATAAGTTATATATATTACATTATATATATTTATATATATTCACACACATATATATATATTTGTTTCCTATTTCCACGATATATGTTATATAATATATAACATCTAATACATAATACATTATATGTTATATAATATCTTATATATTACATATTATGTATAAGTTACATATTATATGTAATATATAATACATTATATATTGTATCATATCATAAATATATACTGTGTTATACATATGATATGCTATATTATATAACATGATATATTAGATATATATTATATATACTGTATATTATTATATTCTATATAATTATATATAACTGTATATGTATCTAATTATATATTTTGTTATATGTAAAAATTAGATATTATTACATGTATTATATTGTATATAATAATAACACATCATTATATTTTATATTATACATAAGACATCGTATATAATATAAGGATGCAGGATGTAAAAGAAAATTATATATATGTTATACATATTACATAAGTTATATATATTACATTATATAAATTATATATATATATACAGACATATATATATATGTTTTTGGGGTGCCCTATTTCCCATCTCATAACTTATTTTAAGAAGGACGGCATAGTAAAATGTGGGCTTGGGATTCAGTTTTTGAAACAAAACACTGAGCCTTCAATGACCTTCCTGTACATGTGAAAGCACTCCTGACTGCCTGGCAGCAGTGGGACCTCACAATGTGGATTGTGCCTTCACCCTGGAATGTTTATGCCCTATCGCCGTGGTGATGGGATTAGGGATCTCCCGCCCTTGGTCCTAAGTGCCACTGTCTGTGCTGAGTTTTTCAAAGCTCAGAGCAGATTGAACCTTTGTGGTTTCATTTTCCCTGATTTCGATTTTTCTCATGTGGAACCTGTGTTGCTGCATTCAAGGTATGTTCATACTGGCCTGTCAAATGCAAACTCTTCAAATTATTAGTTAGTGCTTTCCAAATATGTTATTTAAAACATTATCCTCTGTATTTTCCATATGCAGTTATCGATATCTTTCATGGTTATGTTTTATCCCTCAATTTATATGTTTGATTATCGTACCAAGCAGAGTAGCTTTGAAATTTTTCTTCATTGAAAAAATATGTATCTTGGCTCAGGCCTCTAATCCCAGCACTTTGGGAGGCCAAGGCAAGAGGATCACAAGGTGAGGAGATCAAGACCTTCCTGGCCAGTACAGTGAAATCCTGTCTCTACTAAAACTCAAAAAATTCAGCCAGGCATGGTGACAGCTGGAGAAGTCCCAGTATGGTGTAGTCCCCGCTACCTGGAGGCTGAGGCAGGACAATCGCTTGAACCCGTGGGGCAGAGGTTGCAGTGAGCCAACATGGTGCCATTGCACCCCAGTCTGTGCAACAGAAGAAGACTCTGTCTAAAAACTATTACATATATAATATGTATTATATATATGCATTATATATTATATAATGTTATAAGTGTAATATATAGTATATAATAAATAATATCACATAATATACATAAAAAATGTCATATTATTTATAATACATATTATATACATTATATATTACATATAATATATAATATATATGACTTGTATATAACACATAAAATATATTATTTACATTATAATATATAATATATGTTTTATATATAAGATATATATTATATGTATTATATATAATCTAATATATAATAGGTGAATTATATAATGATCTATAATATATATTATATTTTATGACATGTATATATTATATATAGTATATTATATATAATATATAATAGATTATATTATATTAAATTTATCATATATAAAATATATAGTATATACATAGTATATATTATATGTTAAAATATGTGATATGTCATATAATATTTAAATTATAAAATATATGATATGTAAATAATGTATTAGAGGTAATATATACCATCTTTAATAAATATAATATATGACATATATTATATAACATATTATATATAATATAATGCATGATGTATATTGTATGATACAAGGTATATAATATATAATATACATTATAAAGTATATGCAATATATTATATGATATACTATATATATTTTATAACATATGCTATATACTATATAATGTATGATATATATTACATTGAACATATGATATATATTATTGATAATAAATGATATGTAAAATATAATATATGATATATAACATAATATATGATATATATTACATGAAATGTAAGATATATGTAATATATGATACTTTTTATATATAATATATGATACATAATACATGATACATATTATATATGATTTATGAAATATATATGTTATATATTATATATAATATTCTATTATATAAGATTATATTATATGTTATATATAAAATAACTTAATAAATCATATATATTATAATATATTACATATAACATAAAATGTAATATATATATTATATTATTAAACATAATGTATTATATTATATAATATTTTATCTAATATATGTCATATATATTATTATAATATATAATACTGTGATATATAATATATAATACGTTATATAATGTATAAAATCTAATATATAGTATATTATATATTATATAATATATATAATATATTATATATTACGTATAATATATTACATATTATACATAATATATAATACATTATATATATTATAAAGATTTTATATTATATAATATGTTATACATATGATATTTTTCATTATATAATATATTATATATTATTATGGTATATATAATTATGTATATAATTGTAAAATTATATATAATTATGTATTATGTTATATGTAATAATTATGTATTATTACATGCATTATATAGTATATAATAATAACATGTCATTATATATTATATTACACATATTATATATAAGGATGCAGGATGTAAAATATAATTATATATATGTTATACATATTATATAAGTTATATATATTACATTATGTAAATAATGTATATATATACACACACATATATATATACATTTGGGGGTGCCCTATTTCCCACCTCATAACTTATTTGAAGAAGTACAGCCTAGTAATGTGTGGGCTTGGGATTCAGTTTTTAAACAAAACACTGAGCCTTCAATGACCTTCCTGTACATGTAAAAGCACTCCTGACTGCCTGGCAGCAGTTGGACCTCATAATGTGGACTGTGCCTTCACCCTGGAATGTTTGTGCCCTATCACCATGGTAATGGGATTAGGGATCTCCTGCCCTTAGTCCTAAGTGCCTCTGTCTGTGCTGAGTTTTTCAAAGCTCAGAGCAGATAGAACCTTTTTTGGTTTCATTTTCCCTGATTTTGATTTTTCTCATGTGGAACCTGTGTTGCTGAATTCAAGGTATGTTCAAGCTGGCCTGTCAAATGCAAACTCTACAAATTATTAGAGGTTTCCAAATATGTTATTTAAAACATTATCTTCTGTATTTTCCATATGCAGTTATCAATATGTTTCAAGGTTAACTTTTTATTCCTCTATTTATATGTTTGATTGTTGTACCAAGCAGAGTACCGTTGAAATTTTTCTTCATTTAAAAAATATGTATCTTGGCTCAGGCCTCTAATCCCAGCACTTTGGGGGGCCAAGGCAAGAGGATCACAAAGTGAGGAGATCAAGACCATCCTGGCCAATACAGTGAAATCCTGTCTCTACTAAAACTACAAAAAATCAGCCAGGCATGGTGGCAGCTGGAGTAGTCCCAGTATGGTGTAGTCCCAGCTACCTGGGAGGCTGAGGCAGGACAATCGCTTGAACCCATGAGGCAGAGGTTGCAGTCAGCCAAGATGGTGCCAATGCACCCCAGTCTGTGCAACAGAACAAGACTCTGTATAAAAACAGTTATATATATAATATATATAATATATATGCATTATATATTATATAATATATTATATCTGTAATATATAATATATAATATGTCACAATATACATAAATATCATGTCATATTATCTATATTATATATTATATATTATATATAACATATAATGTATAATATATATTGTATGACATATATCACATATAATATATATTATTTATATTATATATAATATATAGAATATATGTTATATATTTTAACTAATGTATAATGTGTATAATATAATGATCTATAAAATATATTTTATGACATGTATATTTTTATATATATTATATTATATATGATATAATATATATTATGTATATAAGATATATATTATATATATTTTACATATATATCATATATTGTATATATGATATATTCAATATATCATATAAAAAAATAAAATATACTATTTATATATTATACGTTAAACAAAATATATAATATATAATATTTAAATTATACATTATATGATAAGTAAATAATATATTATAGGTAATATATACTGGCTATAATATATGACATATATTATATTACATAAGATATATATAATTTAATATATGATGTCTATTGTATGATATGTGGTATATAATATGATATATAATATATATTATGTAATATATGCTATATAATATATATTTTATAACATAAGCTATATATTATATAATGTATGATATATATTACCTTGAACATATCATATATATTATTGATAATATATGATATATAATATATAGTATATCATAGATATTACAAAAAATGTAAGATATATGTAATATATGATACATATTACATATAACATGATATTTATATATCATAAATAAAATATCAATGTACACAAAACATATATTATATATTGTACATAACTTATCAAATTACACAAAATATATGTTATATAGTGTACATAAAATATCAAAGTACACAAAATAGGTATTGTACATAAAATATCAAATAAAAAATATATATGTTGTGCATAAAATATGAAAGTACACAAACTATAGGTTACATATTTTACATAAAATATCAAAGTACACAAACTATATCTTATATATTTTACATAAAATATCAAAGTACTCAAACTATATCTTATATATAGTACATAAAATACGGAAGTACTCACAATATTTCTTATATATTGTACGTAAAATATGAAAGTACACAAACCATATCTCATATATTGTAAATAAAATATCAAAGTACACAAATTATATCGTCTATATTGTACATAAAATATCAAAGTAAAGAAACTATATGTTATATATTGCACATAAAATATGACAGTACACAAACTATATCTAATTAGTTGTACATAAAATATCAAAGTACACAAGCTATAATTTATATATTGTACATAAAATATCAAAGTACACAAACTATATCTACTATATTGTACATAAAACATCAAAGTACACAAACTATATTTTATATGCTGTACATAAAATATAAAAGTACACAAAATATATCTTATATATTGTCCATAAAATAAAAAAGTACACAAAATACATCTTATATATTGTACATAAAATATCAAAGTACACAATATATATCTTATATATTCTACCTAAAATACCAAAGTACGCAAATTATATCTTACATATTGTACATAAAATATCAAACTACACAAAATGTATCTTATATATTGTACATAAAATATCAAAGTACACTATATATGATATATATGATATATAACATATAATATATATTTCTGATATATAACCCATAATATATAATATGTATAACATAAAATGTATGATATATGTAATATATGATACATATTATTATGCAATATATGATAGCATATCATACATAAAATATCAAGATACACAATATTTTTATATATTGTACATATATAAAAGTACAGAAAACATATATATTGTACATAAAATATCAAAGTAAACAAAATATATATTATATATTGTACACAAAATATCAGACTACTCAATATGTATATTTTATATTGTACATAAAATATGAATGTACACAAAAAATATATATTGTTCATAAAATATCAAAGTACACAAAATATATATTATATATTGTACACAAAATATCAAAGTACACAAAATATGTTTATATACTGTACACAAAATATCAAAGTACACTAAATATAGATTATATATGGTACATAAAATATCAAAGTAGACAAAATATATATTTTATATTTTACATAAAATATCAAAGTACACAAAAGAGATATTGTATATTGTATATAAAATATCAAAGCACACGAAATACTTGTTAAATATTGTACATAAAATATCAAAGTACACAAAATATATATTATGTATTCTACATAAAATATCAAAGAACAAAAAATATATGTTATATATTGTACATAAAATATCAAATACACAAAATATATATTATATATTGTACATAAAATATGAAAGTACACAAAATATATATTATATATTGTACATAAAATATCAAAGTACACAAAATATATATTATATATTGTACATAAAATATTAAATAACACAAATTATGTTATATATTGTAGATAAAATATGAAAGTACACAAAATATATATTATATATTGAACATAAAATATAAAAATACACAAAGTATATATTATATAGTTTACATAAAGAATCAAAAATTACCCGAAATATATATTATATATTGTACATAAACTATCAAAGTACACAAAATATATATTATGTATTTTACATAAAATATCAAAAAGTTCACAAAATATGTATTATATATTGTACATAAAATATCAAAATACACACGATATATATTATATATTTTACATAAAATATGAAATTTCACAAAATATATATTACATATAGTATTTAAAATTTAAAAATACACAAATTATATTTTATGTATTGTTCATAAAATATCAAAGTACACAAATATATATTATATACTTTGCATAAAATATAAAAATACACGATATATATTAAATATTCCACATAAAATATCAAACTTCACCAAATATATATTGTATACTGTACACAAAATGTCATAGTACACCAAATGAATATTAAATACTCTACATAAAATATCAAAATACACGAAATATATATTAAATACTGTACATAAAATATGAAAGTACAACAAATATATATTATATACTGAACTTATAATAAAAAAATACACCAAATATGTATTATATACTGTACATAAAATATCAAAGTATACAAAATATATATTATATACTGTTCATAAAATATGAAAGTACAAAAAACATGTATTATACACTGTACTTAAAATAACAAAGTACACCAAATATGTATTATATACTGCACATAAAATATCACAGTACACCAAATATATATTAAATACTGTAGATAAAATATCAAAGTACACCAAATGAATATTATATACTGACATGAAATATCAAAGCACTCCAAATATATATTTAAGACTGTACATGAAATATCAAAGCACACCAAATGAATACTATATACTGTTTGTAAAATATCAAAGTACAACTAATATATATTATATACTGTACATAAAATATCAACACCAAATATATATTATACACTGTATATAAAATATCAAATTACACCAAATGTATATTTTATACTGTACATAAAATATCTAAGTATACCAAATATATATTATATACAGTACCTAAAAAAAAAGTACCCCAAATGTATATTATATACTGTACATGAAATATCAAATACACCAAATATATATTTGGTAATGTACTTAAAATATAACAGTACACCAAATATATATAATATACGGTACATAAAATATCAAAATACACCAAATATATATTATGTAATGTACTTAAAATATAACAGTACAACAAATATATATAATATACGGTACATAAAATATCAAAGTACACCAAATTTATATACTGTACATAAAATATCAAAGTACACCAAATATATATTATATACTTTACATAAATTATCAAATTACACCAAATGTATACAATATACTGCACATAAAATATCAGACTACACCAAAGATATATACTGTATATATAATATCACAGTACACCAAATATATAATATACACTGCACATCATATATCAAAGTACACCAAATATATATTATATACTGTAGATAAAATATCAAATTACACCAAATGTATACACTTACATAAAATATCAAAGTACTCCAAATATATATTAAAGACTGTACATAAAATCTCAAAGTACACCAAATATATATTACATACTCTATATAAAATATCAAAGGACACCAAATATGTATTATATACTGTACACATATCACAGAACAGCAAATATACAGTATGTACTGAAAATAAAATATCAAAGTACACCAAATATATATTACTTAATGTACATAAAGTGTCTAAGTACACCAAACATGTATTTTATACTGTACAAAAAACAAAGTACACCAAATATATTATATACTGTACATAAAATATCAAAATACACTAAATATATATTATATACTGCACGTAAAATATCAAAATTCACCAAATATATGTTATATACTTTACATAAAATATCAAAATACAGCAAATACATATTATATATTGTACATAAAATATCAAAGAACATGAAATATATATTATATACTGCACATAAATTATCAAATTACACCAAATGAATATTTTATACAGTACATAAAATATCAAAGTACTCCAAATATATATTAAAGACTGTACATACAATATCAAAGTACACCAAATAAATATTATATACTGTACATAAAATATCAAATTTCACCAAATATATATTATACACTGTAGATAAAATATCAAAGTAAACCAAATGTATATTATATACTGTACATAAAATATCAACGTATACCAAATATATATTATACACAGTACCTAAAATATAAAAGTAGCACAAATGTATATTATGTACCGGACATAAAATATCAAAGTACACCAAATATATATAATATACTGTACGTAAAATATCAAAGTACACCAAACATATATTGTATACAGTACATAAAATATCAAATTACAATTAATATTTCATACTGAACATAAAATATCAAACTACACCAAATATATATTATATACTGTACATAAAATATAAAAGTACATCAAATACATATTATATACTGTACAGAAAATATCACAGTACACCAAATATATATCATATACTGTACATAAAATATCAAAGTACACCAAATATATATTGTATTCTGTACTTAAAATTTCAAACTACAATAAATATATATTATATACGGTGCATAAAATATCAAAGTACAACAAACATGTATTATATACTGTACATAAAATATCAAAGTACAACAAATATATGTTGCACCTAAAATATCAAAGTACACTAAATATATATTATATAGTGAACATATATTATCAATTTTTACAGAATATATATCATATACTGTACATAAAATATCAAAATACAACTAATATATATTATCTACTGTACATAAAATATCAAAGTACACCAATTTAATATATACCATGCATAAAGTATCAAAGTTCACCAAATATATATTACATACTGTACATAAAATATCACAGTACACCAAATATATTTTTTATACAGCACATAAAATACCAAAATGCACCAAATATACACTGTAGATAAAATATCAAAGTACACCAAATGTATATTATGTACTTACATAAAATATAAAAGTACTCCAAATATATATTAAAGACTGTAGATAAAATATCAAAATACACCAAATGAATACTATATACTGTTCATAAAATATGAAAGCACACCTAATATATATTATAGACTGAACATAAAATATCGAAGTACAACAAATATATATTATATACTGTACATAATATATCACAGTACACGAAATATATATAATATACTGTACATAAAATGTAAAAGTTCACCAAGTATATATTATATACTGTACATAAATCATCAAAGTACAATAAATATATATTATATACGGTACATAAAATACCAAAGTACACCAAATATATAGTGTATGCTGTACTTAAAATATCACAGCACACTAAATATATATTATATACTGTACATAAAATACCAAAGTACACAAAATACATATTATATAATGTTCATGAATTATCCAAGTGTACCAAATATATTTTATACTGTACATAAAATATCAAAGAATACCAAATATATATTATATACTCTACATAAAATATCAGCGTACACCAAATATATATTATATACTGTACATAAAATATCAAATTAGACCAAATGTGTATTATATGTTGCAAATAATATATCAAATTACACCAAGGAAATATTATATAGTGTACATAAAATATCACAGTGCACAAAATATATATTATATACTGCACATAAAGTATCAAAGTACACCTAATATATATTATATACTGTACATAAAATATCAAAGTACACCAAATATATACTCCACATAATATATCAAATTACACCAAATATATATTATATACTGCACATAAAATATCAAAGTACACCAAATATATATTATATACTGTAGATAAAATATCAAAGTACAATAAATGTATATTATGTACTTACATAAAATATGAAAATACTACAAATATATATTAAAGACTGTACATAAAATATCAAAGTACACCAAATGAATACTATATGCTGCTCATAAAATATCACAGTACACCAAATATATATTACGTAACGTACATAAAATATCAAAGTACAACAAATATGTATTTTATACTGTAAATAAAATATCAATGTACGTGAAATATTTATTATATACTGTACATAAAATATAAAAGTACAGCAATTATATATTATATAAATTATATAAAAAATAAAAGCACACCAAATATATATAATATACTATACATAAAATATCAAATTCCACCAAATATATTATATACTGTACATAAAATATCAAAGTACAGCAAATATATACCATATACTCTGCATAAAATATCAAAATATACCAATATATATACTGTACATAAAGTATCAAAGTACACCAAATATATATTATACACTCCATATAAAATTTCAAAGTACACCAAATGTATATTGTATACTGTACATAAAATATCAAAGTACACCAAATATATATTATATACTGTACATAAAATATCAAGGTACAACTTATATATATTATATACTGTTCATACACCAAATATATATAATATACTGTACATAAAATATCAATGAGCACCAAATATATATTATATACTGTACATAAAACATCAAATTACACCAAATATGTTATGCACTGTAAATAAAATATGAATGTACACCAAATATATATTATTTACTGTATATAAAATATCAAAGTACACCAAATGTATATTATATAGGGTACATAAAATATCAAAATACACAAAATATCTATTATATACTGCACATAGTATATAAAAGTACACCATATATATAATATACTGCACATGAAATATCAAAGTACACCAAATATATATTGTATTCTGAACATAAAATATCAAGGTACAACAAATATATGTCATATGCAGTACATAAAATATCACACTACACCAAATATATATTATATACTGTACATAAAATATCAAAGGCCACCAAATGTATCTTATATACTGTATGTAAAATATCAAAGTTCACAAAATGTGTATTATATACTGTACATAAAATATCAAATTACACTAAAGATATATTACATACTGTACATAAAATATAAAAGGACACCTAATATATATTATATACGGTACATAAAATGTGAAAATACACAAAATATATATTATATACTTTACATAATACATCAAAGTACACAAAATATATATTATATGCTGTACATGAAAAGTAAAAGCACACCAAATATATATTATATACTGTTCATAAAATATCAAATTACACTAAATACATATTATGTTCTGAACATAAAATATATAAGTACTCCAAGTATGTATTATATACTGTACATAAAATATGAAAATACACAAAATATAAACTATATACTGTACATAAAATATCAAAGTACACCAAGTATATATTATATACTGTACATAAAATATAAAATTACACCAAATATATATTATATACTGTACAAAAAATTCGAAAGTACACCAAATATACATGATATACTGTGTATATATATACATAAAATATCACAGTACACCAAATATATGTTATATACTGTACATAAAATATCAAAGTACAGAAAATATGTATTATCTACTGTATTTAAAATATCAAAGTACACCAAATGAATATTATATAGTGTACATAATATATGAAAGTACACAAAATATATATTATATACTCTGCATAAAATATCAAACTACACCAAATATATATTATATACTGCACATAAAATATCAAATTACACCAAACGTATATTATGTACTGTATATTGTCTAAGTACAGCAAATATATATTATGTTTTGTACTTAAAATATCATATTACACCAAATATATATTATAAACTGTACATAAATTATCAAGGTACACCTAATATATTATATACTCTACACAAAATATCACAGCAAACCAAATATATATTATATAGTGTACATAAAATATCACAGTACAAAAAATGTTTTTTATATATTGTATACAAAATATCACAGTACACATAATATGTATTATATACTGTACATGATATATGAAAGTACACCAAATATATTTTATATACTGTACATAAAATGTGAAAATACACAAAATATATATTTTATACTGTACATAAAATGTGAAAGGACACCAAATGTATATTATATAATAAACAAAAAATATCAAACTTCACCAAATATTTATTATATACTGCATAAAAAATATCAAATTAAACTAAATATATATTATATACTGTACATAAAATATAAAAGAACACCAAATGTACATTATATGCTTTACATAAAATATGAAAATACACATAACATATATTATTTATTGTACATAAAATATCAAATTACACCAAATATATATTATATACTGAACATAAAATATCAAAGCACACCAAATACATATTATATACTGTGCATAAAATATGAAAGTACATTATATATACATTATATACTGAACATAAAATGTATCAGTACACCAAATATATATTATATACTGTATAAAAAATATCAAAATACCACAAATATATATTACATCCTCTACATAAAATATCTAAGGGCACCAAATGTGTATTATATACTGTACATAAGATATCAAATTTCACCAAATATATATTATATACTGCACATAAAATATGAAAACACAAAATACAGATCACATACTGTTCATAAAATATCAAAATACACCAAATATATATTATATACTGTACATAAAATATCAAACTACACCAAATATATATAATACACTGTACAGAAAATATCAAAGTACACCGAGTATATATTATATACTGTCAATAAAATATAAAAACACACCAAATATATATCATATACTGTACATAAAATGTGAAAATACACAAAATACGTATTATATACTATACATAAAACATCAAAGTACACCAAATATATATTATATGCCGTACATGAAATATCTAAGCACACCAAATATATATTTTGTACTGTACATAAAATATGAAATTACACTAAATAAATATGATAAACCATACATAAAATGTAAAAGTACACGAAATACATGTTATATACTGTACATAAAATATGAAAATATACAAAATATATATTATATACTGTACATAAAAAATCAAAGTACACCGAATACATTTTATATACTGTACATAAAATATCAAAGTACACCAAATATACATTATATACTGTACATACAATATCACAGTACATCAAGTAAATATTATATACTGCACACAAAATATAAAAGTACACCAAATATATATTATATACCTTACATAAAATATTAAAATACCCCAAATACATATTATATCCGGTACATAAAATATCAAAGGGCACCAAATATGTATTATATACTGTATATGATATCAAATTTCAACAAATATATATTATATACTGCACATAAAATATCACTATACACCATAGAGATTATACACTGCACATAAAATATCAAAATACCCAAAATACATATTATATACTGTACATAAAATATGAAACTACACCAAATATATATTATATACTGTACATAAAATATCAAAGTGCAGGAATACGTTTTATACCCTGTACATAAACTATCAAAGTACACCAAATATACATTATAAACTGTAAATAAAATAACAAACTACACCATATATACATTATGTACTGTACTTGCAATATCACAGTACACCAAGTATGTATTATATACTCTACATAAAATATCAAGGTACACCAATTATACATTATATACTCCACGAAAAATATTACAGTACACCAAATACATATCATATACTGTACAAAATATCACAATACACCATATATATTGCATATTGTACATAAAATATCAAAATACCCCGAACATATATTATATACTGTACATAAAATATCAAAGTACACCAAATATATGTTATATACTGTACATAAAATATCAAATTACACAAAATATATATTATATACTGTACATAAAATATAAGATTACTCCAAATATATATTATACACTGTGCATAAAATATGAAAATACACAAAATATATATCACATACTGTACATAAGTCATCAAATTACACCAAATATTTATTGTATACTGTACATAAAATATCAAAGTACACCAAATATATATTATAAACGGTACATAAAATATAAAATCACACCAAATATATATTATGTACTGTATATAAAATGTGAAAATACACAAAATACGTATACTATACTATACATAAGCTATTAAAATACCACAAATATATATTAGATACTGTACATAAAATATCAAAGGGCACCAAATGTATATTATGTACTCTACATAATATATCAACGTTCACCAAATATATATTATATACTATACATAAAATATCAAATTACACTAAATATATATTATATACTGTACATAAGACATGAAATTACACTAAATAAATATTATATACCATACATAAAATATAAAAGTACACCAAATATATATTATATACTGTACATAAAATATGAAAATATACAAAATATATATGGTACTTAAATATCAATGTTCACCAAATATAATTTATATACTATACATAAAATATCAATGTACAGCAAATATATATTATATACTGTACATAAAATATCAAAGTACACGAAACATACATTACATATTGTACATACAATATCACAGTACACCAAGTATATATTATATACTACACATAAAATATAAAAGTACACCAAATATATAATATATACCATACAAAAAATATCAAAATACCCCAAATATATATTGTATACTGAACATAAAATATAAAATCATATCAAATACATATTATATACTGAACATAAAATATCAGTTTACAGTAAATACATATTATATACTGTACGTAAAATATCAAAGTACACCAAATATATATTATCTACTGTACATAAAATATCAAACTGCACCAAATATATATTATATACTGTTCATAAAATATAAAATCACACCAAATATATATTATATACTGTACATAAAATACGAAATTACACTAAATACGTACTATATACTGCAAATAAAATATAAAAGTATGTGAAATATATATTATATGCTGTAAATAAAAGATGAAAATGCACAGAACACATATCACATACTGTATATAAAATATCAAAGCACACCAAATATATATTATATGCTGTACTTAAGATATCAAATTACACTAAATAAATATTATATACCGTACATAAAATATAAAAGTACATCAAATATATATTCTTCACTGTACATAAAATGTGAAAGTACACAAAATATATATTATATACTGTACATAAAATATCAAAATAACACAAATATTTATTATATACTGTACATAAAATATCAAACGGCACCAAATGTATATTATATACTCTACATAAGATATCAAAGTTTACCTAATATATATTATATACTGTACATAAAATATCTAATTATACTAAATATATATTATATACTGTACATAAGATATAAAATTACACTAAATAAATATTATATACCGTACATAAAATATAAAAGTACTACAAATAAATATTATATACTGTACATAAAATGTGAAAGTACACAAAATATATATTATATACTGTACATAAAATATCAAAGTACGCCAAATATATATTATATACTGTACATAAAATATCAAAGTACACCTATTATACATTATATACTCGACATAAAATATTATAGTACACCAAATATATATTTTATACTGTACATAAAATATCACAATACACCATAGATAATATACAGTACATGAAATATCAAAATACCCCGAATATATATTACATACTGTACATAAAATATCAAAGTACACCAAATATATATTATATACTGTACATAACATATCCAATTATGCTAAATATATATTATATACTGTACATAAAATATAAAAGTACACCAAATATATATGATACACTGCGCATAAAATATGAAAATACAGAAAATATACACATACTGTACATAAATTATCAATGTACACCAAATATATATTATATACTGTACATAAAATATCAAAGTACACCAAACATATGTTATATACGGTACATAAAATATAAAATCACACCAAATATATATTATATACTGTACATAAAATTTGAAAATACACAAAATACGCGTAATACACTGTACATAAAATATCAAAGTACACCAAGTATATATTATATGCTGTACATAATATATCAAAGCACACCAAATATATATTATGTACTGTATGTAAAATATGAAATCACACGGAATAAATATTATATACCATACATAAAATATAACAGTGCACCAAATATATATTATATACTGTACATAAAATATGAAAATATACAAAATATGTATTATGTTCTCTACATAAAATATCAACGTGCACCAGGTATATTTTATATACTGTACATAAAATATCAAAGTACACCAAATATATATTATATACTGTACATAAAATATCAAAGTACAGCAAATATGCATTATATACTGTACGTACAATATCACAGTACAGCAAGTATCTATTTTATACTGTACATTATATATACAATACAACAAATATATATTATATACCGTACTTAAAATCTCAAAATACCCCAAATATATATCATATACTGTACATAAAATATAAAATCACACCAAGTACACACTATATACTGAACTTAAAATATCAATTTACACTAAATACATATTCAATACTGTACATAAAATATAAACGTACACCAAATATATATTATATACTGTATATAAAATATGAAAATACACAAAACACATATCACATACTGTACATAAAATATCGAAGCACACCAAATATATATTATATACTGTACATAAGATATCAAATTAGACTAAATAAATATTATATACCATACATAATATATAAAAGTACAACAAATATATATAATATACTGTACATAAAATGTGAAAGTAAACAAAATATATATTATATACAGTACATAAAATATCAAAGCACACTAAATATATATTACATACTGTACATAAAATGAGGCGGTGGCAACATTTAAAGGGGACGCAGCCTATCTGTCAGGAGTGGAGCGCAAGTCGGCTCAGCCAATGCGCATGCGCGAGGCGCCAACGGTTTCTGCGGTCACCGTGGTTCCCACGGTTGTCTTAGAAACCAGTCCCCGAGGCTTGGCAGAGCAGGAGCCCTCCGTGGCAGTGCTTGGGTGTGGAGGCTCTGAGGCTCCGGCCTCATCTCTCCTCGGGGTCGAAGGGAACATTTGCGGATGCCAGGAGACGCAAAGGGCCGACCATGATGATGAAACCCCAGGCAGAGTCGGGGGAAGCAGCACGGGATCCCAGCCTCAGGCCTGCACGGACGGTGTTGGTTGGGGTGAGTCGCCCCAAAAGTCGTGCCGCCGTCCGTGATCTCGAGGACGGGTCGGCCTGCGTGCCCCTGGGCTTCTCTCTCACCCGAGGGTCGTTCTCCTCCAGAGCAGAACCCTGCCACCTCAGGGGTCGCCTGGGGCTGTGTGTTTCCATGCCTCTGCTGTATGACCCTGTGTGTGTGTGTGTGTGTCTGTGTGTGTGCCTCCCATTCTCTCTTCTCCCTCTGTCTCTCAGTCTCTGTGTGTTTCTTTCCCACTCTCTGTGGGTTTGTGCCAGCCGAAGTTGCGTCAGGGCTACCAGGTCGGTGGAGGATTGGGGGTGTCGCGAGTTTTGCAGAAACCTATTTGCTCCTCTGGTAGGCGTTTGAAAACGTGGCTTGGGTCAGGCACAGGCGGCCCCTCCACGCCCCGGGTCCCAGGTGTTCTTCGATTTTCCCTGGCATTGATGGAGAGGTAACCCGTTTCCCCCTTCCACCGGCACATGCCTGGACCCGACCCTTTGCTTCGCAGTCGCCCCGTATGCCTCCGGTGGCACACATTATCAGCAACTGCTGTGGGATTGGCCAGTGCCACGCGTGGTCGCATGGTCTCCCCCTCGGATTCGCCTCTGTTCTTCTTTGCAGGTGTCCTGTAAAGCGCGGTCGGCTTTCCGGAACCCCAGGGCTTTTGCAAGCGGGGCAGGCCACTTGTCTTTCAAAGGAAGAGGGAGGCACACGGCTGATGCATCAGTGAATTTACAGCCGACACTAGGCCTTGAGACTTATGGTTTCATTCTGTGTTGCAGCGAGGCACTGCCTGCCTGACCAGAAGTGGTGAGCCCATCCTATCTCACTCGGAGGGGCCCAAAATCGGATCTCAACGGGAGTACATACAATATCACAGTACACCAAGTATATATTATATACTGTACATAAAATATCAAAGCACACCAATTATACATTAAATACTGCACATAAAATATCACAGTACACCAAATATATATAATATACTGTACATAAAATATCACAATACACCGTATATATTATATACTGTACATAAAATATCAAAATACCCCAAATATATATTATAAACCGTACATAAAATACCAAAGTACACCAAATATATAATATATACTGTACATAAAATATCAAAGTACACCAAATATATATTATATACTGTACATAAAATAACAAAGTACACCAAATATACATTATATACTGTACATACTATATCACAGAACACCAAGTATATATTATATACTGCACACAAAATATAAAAGTACACTAAATATATATTATATACCGTACATAAAATATCAAAATAACCCTAACATATATTATATCCTGGCATAAAATATCAAAGGGCACCAAATGTATATTATATACTGTACATAAGATATCAAATTTCACCAGATATAAATTATATACTGTACAAAAAATATCAAATTATACTAAATATATATTATATACTGTACATAAAATATCAAATTACACTAAATACTTATATACTGTACATAAAATATAAAATTACACCAAATATATATTATATACTATACATAAAATATGAAAATACACAAAATACATATCACATACTGTACATAAAATATCAAAATACACCGAATATATATTATATACTGTACATAAAATATCAAAGTACACCAAGTATACATTATATACTGCACATAAAATAGCACAGTACAGCAAATATGTATTATATACTGTACATAAAATATCACAATACACCATATATATTATATACTGTACATAAAATATCAAAATACCCGAAATATATATTATATACTGTACATAAAATATCAAAGTACATCAAATATATATTATATACTGTACATAAAACATCAAATTACGTTAAATTCATACTATATACTGTACATAAAATATAAAAGTACACCAAATATATATTATACACTGTGCATAAAATATGAAAATACACAAAATATATATCACATACTGTACATAAATTTGAAAAGTACACAAAATATATATTATATACTGTAAATAAAATATCAATTTAAACTAAATATATATTATACACTGTACATAAAATATAAAAGTACCCCAAATATATATTTTATACTGTACATAAAATGTGAAAATACACAAAATACGTATTATATACAGTACATAATATATTAAAGTACACCAAATATGTATTATATACTGTACATAAAATATCAAAGCACTCTAAATATATATTACATACTGTACATAAAATATCAAATTACCCTAAATATTATATACTATACATAAAATATAAAAGTACACGAAATATATCTTATATACTGTACATGAAATATGGAAATATACAAAACATATATTATATAATGTACATAAAATATCAAAGTACACCAAATATATATTATATACTGTACATAAAATATCAAAACACACCAATTATACATTAAATACTGCACATAAAATATCACAGTACACCAAGTATATATAATATACTGTACATAAAATATCAAAGTACACCAAATAGATATTATATACTGTACATAAAATATCAAAGTACACCAAATATACATTATACACTGTACATACTATATCACAGAACACCAAGTATATATTATATACTGAACACAAAATATAAAAGTACACTAAATATATATTATATACCGTACATAAAATATCAAAATAACCCTAACATATATTATATCCTGGCATAAAATATCAAAGGGCACCAAATGTATATTATATACTGTACATAAGATATCAAATTTTACCAGATATAAATTATATACTGTACAAAAAATATCAAATTATACTAAATATATATTATATACTGTACATAAAATATCAAATTACACTAAATACTTATTATATACTGTACATAAAATATAAAATTACACCAAATATATATTATATGCTATACATAAAATATGAAAATACACAAAATACATATCACATACTGTACATAAAATATCAAAATACACCGAATATATATTATATACTGTACATAAAATATCAAAGTACACCAAGTATACATTATATACTGCACATAAAATAGCACAGTAAAGCAAATATGTATTATATACTGTACATAAAATATCACAATACACCATATATATTATATACTGTACATAAAATATCAAAATACCCCAAATATATATTATATACTGTACATAAAATATCAAAGTACACCAAATATATATTATATACTGTACATAAAACATCAAATTACGCTAAATTCATACTATATACTGTACATAAAATATAAAATACACCATATATATATTATACACTGTGCAAAAAATATGAAAATACACAAAATATATATCACATACTGTACATAAATTATAAAAGTACACCAAATATATATTTTATACTGTAAATAAAATGTCAATTTAAACTAAATATATATTATACACTGTACATAAAATATAAAATTACCCCAAATATATATTTTATACTGTACATAAAATGTGAAAATACATAAAATACGTATTATATACAGTACATAATATATTAAAGTACACCAAATATGTATTATATACTGTACATAAAATATCAAAGCACTCTAAATATATATTACATACTGTACATAAAATATCAAATTACCCTAAATATTATATACTATACATAAAATATAAAAGTACACGGAATATATCTTATATACTGTACATGAAATATGAAAATATACAAAATATATATTATATAATATACATAAAATATCAAAGTACACCAAATATATATTATATACTGTACATAAAATATCAAAATACTCCAAGTATAAATTATATACTGTACATATAATATAAAATGACACCCAATTTATTTTACATACTGTACATAAAATATCAATCTACACTGAATGCATATTTTATACTGTACATAAAATATAAAAGTACACCAAATTTATATTATATACTGTACATAACATGTGAAAATACACAAAATACATATCACACACTGTACATAAGATATCAAAGTACAGCAAATATATATTATATACTGTACAAAAAATATCAAATTAAACTAAATATACATTATATACTGTACGTAAAATATAAAATTACACCAAATATATATTATATACTGTACATAAAATGTGAAAATACACAAAATACGTATTATATACTGTACATAAAATATGAAAATACACAAAATACGTATTATATACTGTACATAAAATATAAAAGTACACCAAATATATATTATATGCTGTACATAAAATACCAAAGCACGCCAAATATATATTATGTACTGTATATAAAATATGAAATTACACTAAATAAATATTATATACCATACATAAAATATAAAAGTTCACCAAATATATATTATATAGTGTACATGAAACATGAAAATATACAAAATATGTATTATATACTGTACATAAAATATCAAAGTACACCAAATACATTTAAAGGGGACGCAGCCTGTCTGTCAGGAGTGGAGCTCGAGTCGGCTCAGCAAATGCGCATGCGCGAGGCGCCAACGGTTTCTGCGGTCACCGTGGTTCCCACGGTTGTCTTAGAAACCAGTCCCCGAGGCTTCGCAGAGCAGGAGCCCTCCGTGGCAGTGCTTGGGTGTGGAGGCTCTGAGGCTCCGGCCTCATCTCTCCTCGGGGTCGAAGGGAAGGTTTGCGGATGCCAGGAGACGCAAAGGGCCGACCATGATGATGAAACCCCAGGCAGAGTCGGGGGAAGCAGCACGGGATCCCAGCCTCAGGCCTGCACGGACGGTGTTGGTTGGGGTGAGTCGCCCCAAAAGTCGTGCCGCCGTCCGTGATCTCGAGGACGGGTCAGCCTGCGTGCCCCTGGGCTTCTCTCTCACCCGAGGGTCGTTCTCCTCCAGAGCAGAACCCTGCCACATCAGGGGTCGCCTGGGGCTGTGTGTTTCCATGCCTCTGCTGTATGACCCTGTGTGTGTGTGTGTGTGTCTGTGTGTGTGCCTCCCATTCTCTCTTCTCTCTCTATCTCTCAGTCTCTGTGTATTTCTTTCCCACTCTCTGTGGGTTTGTGCCAGCCGAAGTTGCGTCAGGGCTACCAGGTCGGTGGAGGATTGGGGGTGTCGCGAGTTTTGCAGAAACCTATTTGCTCCTCTGGTAGGCGTTTGAAAAAGTGGCTTGGGTCAGGCACAGGCGGCCCCTCCACACCCCGGGTCCCCGGTGTTCTTTGATTTTCCCTGGCATTGATGGAGAGGTAACCCGTTTCCCCCTTCCACCGGCACATGCCTGGACCCGACCCTTTGCTTCGCCGTCGCCCCGTATGCCTCCGGTGGCACACATTATCAGCAACTGCTGTGGGACTGGCCAGTGCCACGCGTGGTCGCATGGTCTCCCCCTCGGATTCGCCTCTGTTCTTCTTTGCAGGTGTCCTGTAAAGCGCGGTCGGCTTTCCGGAACCCCAAGGCTTTTGCAAGCGGGGCAGGCCACTGGTCTTTCAAAGGAGGAGGGAGGCAGAGGGCTGATGCATCAGTGAATTTACAGCTGACACTAGGCCTTGAGACTTATGGTTTCATTCTGTGTTGCAGCGAGGCCCTGCCGGCCTGACCAGAAGTGGTGAGCCCATCCTATCTCACTCGGAGGGGGCCAAAATCGGATCTCAACGGGAGTTGGGAGAACACAGCAGGCGTCCTGAAGCTCCCCCTCCCTCGGTGGAAGTCGGCTCAAGCAGGTCCGGAGGACAGTACCCCTGGGGGTTTGGGCCTGGGACAGGACGAGACTCCCGCGGCCCCCTCTCCCACACCGCCCCAAACAGGACCCAGGATCCAGCCGCCGCCGCGGCGGCAGCAGGAGCATCGCGGCCGCCGCGCGGCGGTGGCAACATTTAAAGGGGACGCAGCCTATCTGTCAGGAGTGGAGCGCGAGTCGGCTCAGCCAATGCGCATGCGCGAGGCGCCAGCGGTTTCTCCCGTCACAGTGGTTCCCACGGTTGTCTTAGAAACCAGTCCCCAAGGCTTGGCAGAGCAGGAGCCCTCCGTGGCAGTGCTTGGGTGTGGAGGCTCTGAGGCTCCGGCCTCATCTCTCCTCGGGGTCGAAGGGAACGTTTGCGGATGCCAGGAGTCGCAAAGGGCCGACCACGATGATGAAACCCCAGGCAGAGTCGGGGGAAGCAGCACGGGATCCCAGCCTCAGGCCTGCACGGACGGTGTTGGTTGGGGTGAGTCTCCCCAAAACTCGTGCCGCCGTCCGTGATCTCGAGGACGGGTCGGCCTGCGTGCCCCTGGGCTTCTCTCTCACCCGAGGGTCGTTCTCCTCCAGAGCAGAACCCTGCCGCCTCAGGGGTCGCCTGGGGCTGTGTGTTTCAATGCCTCTGCTGTATGACTCTGTGTGTGTGTGTGTGTCTGTGTGTGTGCCTCCCATTCTCTCTTCTCCCTCTGTCTCTCAGTCTCTGTGTGTTTCTTTCCCACTCTCTGTGGGTTTGTGCCAGCCGAAGTTGCGTCAGGGCTACCAGGTCGGTGGAGGATTGGGGGTGTCGCGAGTTTTGCAGAAACCTATTTGCTCCTCTGGTAGGCGTTTGAAAACGTGGCTTGGGTCAGGCACAGGCGGCCCCTCCACGCCCCGGGTCCCAGGTGTTCTTCGATTTTCCCTGGCATTGATGGAGAGGTAACCCGTTTCCCCCTTCCACCGGCATATGCCTGGACCCGACCCTTTGCTTCGCAGTCGCCCCGTATGCCTCCGGTGGCACACATTATCAGCAACTGCTGTGGGATTGGCCAGTGCCACGCGTGGTCGCATGGTCTCCCCCTCGGATTCGCCTCTGTTCTTCTTTGCAGGTGTCCTGTAAAGCGCGGTCGGCTTTCCGGAACCCCAGGGCTTTTGCAAGCGGGGCAGGCCACTTGTCTTTCTAAGGAAGAGGGAGGCACACGGCTGATGCATCAGTGAATTTACAGCCGACACTAGGCCTTGAGACTTATGGTTTCATTCTGTGTTGCACCGAGGCACTGCCTGCCTGACCAGAAGTGGTGAGCCCATCCTATCTCACTCGGAGGGGTCCAAAATCGGATCTCAACGGGAGTACATACAATATCACAGTACACCAAGTATATATTATATACTGTACATAAAATATCAAAGTACACCAATTATACATTAAATACTGCACATAAAATATCACAGTACGCCAAGTATATATAATATACTGTACATAAAATATCACAATACACCGTATATAGTATATACTGTACATAAAATATTAAAATACCCCAAATATATATTATAAACCGTACATAAAATACCAAAGTACACCAAATATATAATATTTACTGTACATAAAATATCAAAGTACACCAAATATATATTATATACTGTACATAAAATATCAAAGTACACCAAATATACATTATATACTGTACATACTATATCACAGAACACCAAGTATATATTATATACTGCACATAAAATATAAAAGTACACTAAACATATATTATATACCGTACATTAAATATCAAAATACCCCTAATATATATTATATCCTGGCATAAAATATCAAAGGGCACCAAACGTATATTATATACTGTACATACGATATCAAATTTCACCAGATATACATTATATACTGTACAAAAAATATCAAATTATACTAAATATATATTATATACTGTACATAAAATATCAAATTACACTAAATACTTATTATATACTGTATATAAAATATAAAATTACAGCAAATATATATTATATACTATACATAAAATAGGAAAATACACAAAATACATATCACATACTGTACATAAAATATCAAACTACACCGAATATATATTATATACTGTACATAAAATATCAAAGTACACCAAGTATACATTATATATTGCACATAAAATAGCACAGTACACCAAATATGTATTATATACTGTACATAAAATATCACAGTACACCATATATATTATATACTGTACATAAAATATCAAAATACCCCAAATGTATATTATATACTGTCCATAAAATATCAAAGTACACCAAATATATATTATATACTGTACATAAAACATCAAATTACGCTAAATACATACTATATACTGTACATGAAATATAAAAGTACACCAAATATATATTATACACTGTGCATAAAATATGAAAATACACAAAATATATATCACATACTGTACATAAATTATCAAAGTACACCAAATATATATTATATACTGTAAATAAAATATCAATTTAAACTAAATATATATTATACACTGTACGTAAAATAGAAAAGTATACCAAATATATATTTTATAGTATACATAAAATGTGAAAATACACAAAATACGTACTATATACAGTACATAATATATTAAAGTACACCAAATATGTATTATATACTGTACATAAAATATCAAAGCACTCTAATTATATATTAGATACTGTACATAAAATATCAAATTACCCTAAATATTATATACTATACATAAAATATAAAAGTACACGAAATATATCTTATATACTGTACATGAAATATGAAAATATGCAAAATATATATTATATAACGTACATAAAATATCAAAGTACACCAAATATATATCATATACTGTACATAAAATATCAAAATACACCAAGTATAAATTATATACTGTACATATAATATAAAATGACACCCAAATTACTTTACATACTGTACATAAAATATCAAACTACACTGAATGCTTATTTTATACTGTACATAAAATATAAAAATACACCAAATATATATTATATACTGTACATAACATGTGAAAATACACAAAATACATATCACACACTGTACATAAGATATCAAATTACAGCAAATATATATTATATACTGTACAAAAAATATCAAATTAAACTAAATATACATTATATACTGTACATAAAATATAAAATTACACCAAATATATATTATATACTGTACATAAAATGTGAAAATACACAAAATACGTATTATATACTGTACATAAAAAATAAAAGTACACCAAATATATATTATATGCTGTACATAAAATACCAAAGCACGCCAAATATATATTATGTACTGTATATAAAATATGAAATTACAGTAAATAAATATTATATACCATTCATAAAATATAAAAGTACACCAAATATATATTATATAGTGTACATGAAACATGAAAATATACAAAATATATATTATATACTGTACAGAAAATATCAAAATACACCAAGTACAAATTATATACTGTACATATAATATAAAATGACACCCAATTTATTTTACATACTGTACATAAAATATCAAACTACACTCAATACATATTTCATACAGTACATAAATATAAAAATACACCAAATATATATTATATACTGTACATAACATGTGAAAATACACAAAATACATATCACACACTGTACATAAGATATCAAAGTACAGCAAATATATATTATATACTGTACAAAAAATATCAAATTAAACTAAATATACATTATATACTGTACATAAAATATAAAAGTGCACAAAATATATATTATATGCTGTACATAAAATACCAAAGCACGCCAAGTATATATTATGTACTGTATATAAAATATGAAATTACACTAAATAAATATTATATACCATACATAAAATATAAAAGTACACCAAATATATATTATATAGTGTACATGAAACATGAAAATATACAAAATATATATTATATACTGTACATAAAATATCAAAGTACACCAAATACATTTAAAGGGGACGCAGCCTGTCAGGAGTGGAGCTCGAGTCGGCTCAGCAAATGCGCATGCGCGAGGCCCCAACGGTTTCTGCGGTCACCGTGGTTCCCACGGTTGTCTTAGAAACCAGTCCCCGAGGCTTGGCAGAGCAGGAGCCCTCCGTGGCAGTGCTTGGGTGTGGAGGCTCTGAGGCTCCGGCCTCATCTCTCCTCGGGGTCGAAGGGAACGTTTGCGGATGCCAGGAGACGCAAAGGGCCGACCATGATGATGAAACCCCAGGCAGAGTCGGGGGAAGCAGCACGGGATCCCAGCCTCAGGCCTGCACGGACGGTGTTGGTTGGGGTGAGTCTCCCCAAAAGTCGTGCCGCCGTCCGTGATCTCGAGGACGGGTCAGCCTGCGTGCCCCTGGGCTTCTCTCTCACCCGAGGGTCGTTCTCCTCCAGAGCAGAACCCTGCCGCCTCAGGGGTCGCCTGGGGCTGTGTGTTTCCATGCCTCTGCTGTATGACCCTGTGTGTGTGTGTGTGTGTCTGTGTGTGTGCCTCCCATTCTCTCTTCTCCCTCTGTCTCTCAGTCTCTGTGTATTTCTTTCCCACTCTCTGTGGGTTTGTGCCAGCCGAAGTTGCGTCAGGGCTACCAGGTCGGTGGAGGATTGGGGGTGTCGCGAGTTTTGCAGAAACCTATTTGCTCCTCTGGTAGGCGTTTGAAAAAGTGGCTTGGGTCAGGCACAGGCGGCCCCTCCACGCCCCGGGTCCCCGGTGTTCTTTGATTTTCCCTGGCATTGATGGAGAGGTAACCCGTTTCCCCCTTCCACCGGCACATGCCTGGACCCGACCCTTTGCTTCGCAGTCGCCCCGTATGCCTCCGGTGGCACACATTATCAGCAACTGCTGTGGGATTGGCCAGTGCCACGCGTGGTCGCATGGTCTCCCCCTCGGATTCGCCTCTGTTCTTCTTTGCAGGTGTCCTGTAAAGCGCGGTCGGCTTTCCGGAACCCCAAGGCTTTTGCAAGCGGGGCAGGCCACTGGTCTTTCAAAGGAGGAGGGAGGCAGAGGGCTGATGCATCAGTGAATTTACAGCTGACACTAGGCCTTGAGACTTATGGTTTCATTCTGTGTTGCAGCGAGGCCCTGCCGGCCTGACCAGAAGTGGTGAGCCCATCCTATCTCACTCGGAGGGGGCCAAAATCGGATCTCAACGGGAGTTGGGAGAACACAGCAGGCGTCCTGAAGCTCCCCCTCCCTCGGTGGAAGTCGGCTCAAGCAGGTCCGGAGGACAGTACCCCTGGGGGTTTGGGCCTGGGACAGGACGAGACACCCGCGGCCCCCTCTCCCACACCGCCCCAAACAGGACCCAGGATCCAGCCGCCGCCGCGGCGGCAGCAGGAGCATCGCGGCCGCCGCGCGGCGGTGGCAACATTTAAAGGGGACGCAGCCTATCTGTCAGGAGTGGAGCGCGAGTCGGCTCAGCCAATGCGCATGCGCGAGGCGCCAGCGGTTTCTCCCGTCACAGTGGTTCCCACGGTTGTCTTAGAAACCAGTCCCCGAGGCTTGGCAGAGCAGGAGCCTTCTGTGGCAGTGCTTGGGTGTGGAGGCTCTGAGGCTCCGGCCTCATCTCTCCTCGGGGTCGAAGGGAACGTTTGCGGATGCCAGGAGTCGCAAAGGGCCGACCACGATGATGAAACCCCAGGCAGAGTCGGGGGAAGCAGCACGGGATCCCAGCCTCAGGCCTGCACGGACGGTGTTGGTTGGGGTGAGTCTCCCCAAAACTCGTGTCGCCGTCCGTGATCTCGAGGACGTGTCGGCCTGCGTGCCCCTGGGCTTCTCTCTCACCCGAGGGTCGTTCTCCTCCAGAGCAGAACCCTGCCGCCTCAGGGGTCGCCTGGGGCTGTGTGTTTCAATGCCTCTGCTGTATGACTCTGTGTGTGTGTGTGTGTCTGTGTGTGTGCCTCCCATTCTCTCTTCTCCCTCTGTCTCTCAGTCTCTGTGTGTTTCTTTCCCACTCTCTGTGGGTTTGTGCCAGCCGAAGTTGCGTCAGGGCTACCAGGTCGGTGGAGGATTGGGGGTGTCGCGAGTTTTGCAGAAACCTATTTGCTCCTCTGGTAGGCGTTTGAAAACGTGGCTTGGGTCAGGCACAGGCGGCCCCTCCACGCCCCGGGTCCCAGGTGTTCTTCGATTTTCCCTGGCATTGATGGAGAGGTAACCCGTTTCCCCCTTCCACCGGCACATGCCTGGAACCGACCCTTTGGTTTGCCGTCGCCCCGTATGCCTCCGGTGGCACACATTATCAGCAACTGCTGTGGGATTGGCCAGTGCCACGCGTGGTCGCATGGTCTCCCCCTCGGATTCGCCTCTGTTCTTCTTTGCAGGTGTCCTGTAAAGCGCGGTCGGCTTTCCGGAACCCCAGGGCTTTTGCAAGCGGGGCAGGCCACTTGTCTTTCAAAGGAAGAGGGAGGCACACGGCTGATGCATCAGTGAATTTACAGCCGACACTAGGCCTTGAGACTTATGGTTTCATTCTGTGTTGCAGCGAGGCACTGCCTGCCTGACCAGAAGTGGTGAGCCCATCCTATCTCACTCGGAGGGGTCCAAAATCGGATCTCAACGGGAGTACATACAATATCACAGTACACCAAGTATATATTATATACTGTACATAAAATATCAAAGTACACCAATTATACATTAAATACTGCACATAAAATATCACAGTACACCAAATATATATAATATACTGAACATAAAATATCACAATACACCGTATATATTATATACTGTACATAAAATATTAAAATACCCTAAATATATATTATAAACCGTACATAAAATACCAAAGTACACCAAATATATAATATATACTGTACATAAAATATCAAAGTACACCAAATATATATTATATACTGTTCATAAAATATCAAAGTACACCAAATATACATTATATACTGTACATACTATATCACAGAACACCAAGTATATATTATATACTGCACATAAAATATAAAAGTACACTAAATATATATTATATACCGTACATTAAATATCAAAATAACACTAATATATATTATATCCTGGCATAAAATATCAAAGGGCACCAAATGTATATTATATACTGTACATACGATATCAAATTTCAACAGATATACATTATATACTGTACAAAAAATATCAAATTATACTAAATATGTATTATATACTGTACATAAAATATCAAATTACACTAAATACTTATTATATACTGTACATAAAATATAAAATTACACCAAATATATATTATATACTATACATAAAATATGAAAATACACAAAATACATATCACATACTGTACATAAAATATCAAACTACACCGAATATATATTATATACTGTACATAAAATATCAAAGTACACCAAGTATACATTATATACTGCACATAAAATAGCACAGTACACCAAATATGTATTATATAGTGTACATAAAATATCACAATACACCATATATATTATATACTGTGCATAAAATATCAAAATACCTCAAATATATATTATATACTGTACATAAAATATCAAAGAAAACCAAATATATATTATATACTGTACATAAAATATCAAATTACGCTAAATACATACTATATACTGTACATAAAATACAAAAGTACACCAAATATATATTATACACTGTGCATAAAATATGAAAATACACAAAATACATATCACATACTGTACATAAATTATCAAAGTTCACCAAATATATTTTATATACTGTAAATAAAATATCAATTTAAGCTAAATATATATTATACACTGTACATAAAATATAAAAGTACACCAAATATATATTTTATACTGTACATAAAATGGGAAAATACACAAAATACGTATTATATACAGTACATAATATATTAAAGTTCAACAAATATGTATTATATACTGTACATAAAATATCAAAGCACTCTAAATATATATTACATACTGTATATAAAATATCAAATTACCCTAAATATTATATACTATACATAAAATATAAAAGTACACGAAATATATCTTATATACTGTACATGAAATATGAAAATATACAAAATATATATAATATAATGTACATAAAATATCAAAGTACACCAAATATATATTACATACTGTACAAAAAATATCAAAATACACCAAGTATAAATTATATACTGTACATATAATATAAAATGACACCCAATTTATTTTACATACTGTATATAAAATATCAAACTACACTGAATGCATATTTTATACTGTATATAAAATATAAAAATACACCAAATATATATTATATACTGTACATAACATGTGAAAATACACAAAATACATATCACACACTGTACATAAGATATCAAAGTACAGCAAATATATATTATATACTGTACAAAAAATATCAAATTAAACTAAATATACATTATATACTGTACATAAAATATAAAATTACACCAAATATATATTATATACTGTACATAAAATGTGAAAATACACAAAATACGTATTATATACTGTACATAAAGTATAAAAGTACACCAAATATATATTATATGCTGTACATAAAATACCAAAGCACGCCAAATATATATTATGTACTGTATATAAAATATGAAATTACACTAAATAAATATTATATACCATACATAAAATATAAAAGTACACCAAATATATATTATATAGTGTACATGAAACATGAAAATATACAAAATATATATTATATACTGTACATAAAATATCAAAGTACACCAAATACATTTAAAGGGGACGCAGCCTGTCTGTCAGGAGTGGAGCTCGAGTCGGCTCAGCCAATGCGCATGCGCGAGGCGCCAACTGTTTCTGCGGTCACCATGGTTCCCACGGTTGTCTTAGAAACCAGTCCCCGAGGCTTGGCAGAGCAGGAGCCCTCCGTGGCAGTGCTTGGGTGTGGAGGCTCTGAGGCTCCGGCCTCATCTCTCCTCGGGGTCGAAGGGAAGGTTTGCGGATGCCAGGAGACGCAAAGGGCCGACCATGATGATGAAACCCCAGGCAGAGTCGGGGGAAGCAGCACGGGATCCCAGCCTCAGGCCTGCACGGACGGTGTTGGTTGGGGTGAGTCTCCCCAAAACTCGTACCGCCGTCCGTGATCTCGAGGACGGGTCAGCCTGCGTGCCCCTGGGCTTCTCTCTCACCCAAGGGTCGTTCTCCTCCAGAGCAGAACCCTGTCACCTCAGGGGTCGCCTGGGGCTGTGTGTTTCCATGCCTCTGCTGTATGACCCTGTGTGTGTGTGTGTGTGTCTGTGTGTGTGCCTCCCATTCTCTCTTCTCTCTCTGTCTCTCAGTCTCTGTGTATTTCTTTCCCACTATCTGTGGGTTTCTGCCAGCCGAAGTTGCGTCAGGGCTACCAGGTCGGTGGAGGATTGGGGGTGTCGCGAGTTTTGCAGAAACCTATTTGCTCCTCTGGTAGGCGTTTGAAAAAGTGGCTTGGGTCAGGCACAGGCGGCCCCTCCACGCCCCGGGTCCCCGGTGTTCTTTGATTTTCCCTGGCATTGATGGAGAGGTAACCCGTTTCCCCCTTCCACCGGCACATGCCTGGACCCGACCCTTTGCTTCGCAGTCGCCCCGTATGCCTCCGGTGGCACACATTATCAGCAACTGCTGTGGGACTGGCCAATGCCACGCGTGGTCGCATGGTCTCCCCCTCGGATTCGCCTCTGTTCTTCTTTGCAGGTGTCCTGTAAAGCGCGGTCGGCTTTCCGGAACCCCAAGGCTTTTGCAAGCGGGGCAGGCCACTGGTCTTTCAAAGGAGGAGGGAGGCAGAGGGCTGATGCATCAGTGAATTTACAGCTGACACTAGGCCTTGAGACTTATGGTTTCATTCTGTGTTGCAGCGAGGCCCTGCCGGCCTGACCAGAAGTGGTGAGCCCATCCTATCTCACTCGGAGGGGGCCAAAATCGGATCTCAACGGGAGTTGGGAGAACACAGCAGGCGTCCTGAAGCTCCCCCTCCCTCGGTGGAAGTCGGCTCAAGCAGGTCCGGAGGACAGTACCCCTGGGGGTTTGGGCCTGGGACAGGACGAGACACCCGCGGCCCCCTCTCCCACACCGCCCCAAACAGGACCCAGGATCCAGCCGCCGCCGCGGCGGCAGCAGGAGCATCGCGGCCGCCGCGCGGCGGTGGCAACATTTAAAGGGGACGCAGCCTATCTGTCAGGAGTGGAGCGCGAGTCGGCTCAGCCAATGCGCATGCGCGAGGCGCCAGCGGTTTCTCCCGTCACAGTGGTTCCCACGGTTGTCTTAGAAACCAGTCCCCGAGGCTTGGCAGAGCAGGAGCCTTCTGTGGCAGTGCTTGGGTGTGGAGGCTCTGAGGCTCCGGCCTCATCTCTCCTCGGGGTCGAAGGGAACGTTTGCGGATGCCAGGAGTCGCAAAGGGCCGACCACGATGATGAAACCCCAGGCAGAGTCGGGGGAAGCAGCACGGGATCCCAGCCTCAGGCCTGCACGGACGGTGTTGGTTGGGGTGAGTCTCCCCAAAACTCGTGCCGCCGTCCGTGATCTCGAGAACGGGTCGGCCTGCGTGCCCCTGGGCTTCTCTCTCACCCGAGGGTCGTTCTCCTCCAGAGCAGAACCCTGCCGCCTCAGGGGTCGCCTGGGGCTGTGTGTTTCAATGCCTCTGCTGTATGACTCTGTGTGTGTGTGTGTGTCTGTGTGTGTGCCTCCCATTCTCTCTTCTCCCTCTGTCTCTCAGTCTCTGTGTGTTTCTTTCCCACTCTCTGTGGGTTTGTGCCAGCCGAAGTTGCGTCAGGGCTACCAGGTCGGTGGAGGATTGGGGGTGTCGCGAGTTTTGCAGAAACCTATTTGCTCCTCTGGTAGGCGTTTGAAAACGTGGCTTGGGTCAGGCACAGGCGGCCCCTCCACGCCCCGGGTCCCAGGTGTTCTTCGATTTTCCCTGGCATTGATGGAGAGGTAACCCGTTTCCCCCTTCCACCGGCACATGCCTGGAACCGACCCTTTGGTTTGCCGTCGCCCCGTATGCCTCCGGTGGCACACATTATCAGCAACTGCTGTGGGATTGGCCAGTGCCACGCGTGGTCGCATGGTCTCCCCCTCGGATTCGCCTCTGTTCTTCTTTGCAGGTGTCCTGTAAAGCGCGGTCGGCTTTCCGGAACCCCAGGGCTTTTGCAAGCGGGGCAGGCCACTTGTCTTTCAAAGGAAGAGGGAGGCACACGGCTGATGCATCAGTGAATTTACAGCCGACACTAGGCCTTGAGACTTATGGTTTCATTCTGTGTTGCAGCGAGGCACTGCCTGCCTGACCAGAAGTGGTGAGCCCATCCTATCTCACTCGGAGGGGTCCAAAATCGGATCTCAACGGGAGTACATACAATATCACAGTACACCAAGTATATATTATATACTGTACATAAAATATCAAAGTACACCAATTATACATTAAATACTGCACATAAAATATCACAGTACACCAAGTATATATAATATACTGTACATAAAATATCACAATACACCGTATATAGTATATACTGTACATAAAATATTAAAATACCCCAAATATATATTATAAACCGTACATAAAATACCAAAGTACACCAAATATATAATATATACTGTACATAAAATATCAAAGTACACCAAATATATATTATATACTATACATAAAATATCAAAGTACACCAAATATACATTATATACTGTACATACTATATCACAGAACACCAAGTATATATTATATACTGCACATAAAATATAAAAGTACACTAAACATATATTATATACCGTACATTAAATATCAAAATACCCCTAATATATATTATATCCTGGCATAAAATATCAAAGGGCACCAAACGTATATTATATACTGTACATACGATATCAAATTTCACCAGATATACATTATATACTGTACACACAATATCAAATTATACTAAATATATATTATATACTGTACATAAAATATCAAATTACACTAAATACTTATTATATACTGTATATAAAATATAAAATAACAGCAAATATATATTATATACTATACATAAAATAGGAAAATACACAAAATACATATCACATACTGTACATAAAATATCAAACTACACCGAATATATATTATATACTGTACATAAAATATCAAAGTACACCAAGTATACATTATATATTGCACATAAAATAGCACAGTACACCAAATATGTATTATATACTGTACATAAAATATCACAGTACACCATATATATTATATACTGTACATAAAATATCAAAATACCCCAAATGTATATTATATACTGTACATAAAATATCAAAGTACACCGAATATATATTATATACTGTACATAAAACATCAAATTACGCTAAATACATACTATATACTGTACATGAAATATAAAAGTACACCAAATATATATTATACACTGTGCATAAAATATGAAAATACACAAAATATATATCACATACTGTACATAAATTATCAAAGTACACCAAATATATATTTTATACTGTAAATAAAATATCAATTTAAACTAAATATATATTATACACTGTACGTAAAATAGAAAAGTACACCAAATATATGTTTTATACTATACATAAAATGTGAAAATACACAAAATACGTACTATATACAGTACATAATATATTAAAGTACACCAAATATGTCTTATATACTGTACATAAAATATCAAAGCACTCTAATTATATATTACATACTGTACAAAAAATATCAAATTACCCTAAATATTATATACTATACATAAAATATAAAAGTACACGAAATATATCTTATATACTGTACATGAAATATGAAAATATGCAAAATATATATTATATAACGTACATAAAATATCAAAGTACACCAAATATATATCATATACTGTACATAAAATATCAAAATACACCAAGTATAAATTATATACTGTACATATAATATAAAATGACACCCAATTTACTTTACATACTGTACATAAAATATCAAACTACACTGAATGCTTATTTTATACTGTACATAAAATATAAAAATACACCAAATATATATTATATACTGTACATAACATGTGAAAATACACAAAATACATATCACACACTGTACATAAGATATCAAATTACAGCAAATATATATTATATACTGTACAAAAAATATCAAATTAAACTAAATATACATTATATACTGTACATAAAATATAAAATTACACCAAATATATATTATATACTGTACATAAAATGTGAAAATACACAAAATACGTATTATATACTGTACATAAAAAATAAAAGTACACCAAATATATATTATATGCTGTACATAAAATACCAAAGCACGCCAAATATATATTATGTACTGTATATAAAATATGAAATTACAGTAAATAAATATTATATACCATACATAAAATATAAAAGTACACCAAATATATATTATATAGTGTACATGAAACATGAAAATATACAAAATATATATTATATACTGTACATAAAATATCAAAATACACCAAGTACAAATTATATACTGTACATATAATATAAAATGACACCCAATTTATTTTACATACTGTACATAAAATATCAAACTACACTGAATACATATTTTATACAGTACATAAAATATAAAAATACACCAAATATATATTATATACTGTACATAACATGTGAAAATACACAAAATACATATCACACACTGTACATAAGATATCAAAGTACAGCAAATATATATTATATACTGTACAAAAAATATCAAATTAAACTAAATATACATTATATACTGTACATAAAATATAAAAGTGCACAAAATATATATTATATGCTGTACATAAAATACCAAAGCACGCCAAGTATATATTATGTACTGTATATAAAATATGAAATTACACTAAATAAATATTATATACCATACATAAAATATAAAAGTACACCAAATATATATTATATAGTGTACATGAAACATGAAAATATACAAAATATATATTATATACTGTACATAAAATATCAAAGTACACCAAATACATTTAAAGGGGACGCAGCCTGTCAGCAGTGGAGCTCGAGTCGGCTCAGCAAATGCGCATGCGCGAGGCCCCAACGGTTTCTGCGGTCACCGTGGTTCCCACGGTTGTCTTAGAAACCAGTCCCCGAGGCTTGGCAGAGCAGGAGCCCTCCGTGGCAGTGCTTGGGTGTGGAGGCTCTGAGGCTCCGGCCTCATCTCTCCTCGGGGTCGAAGGGAACGTTTGCGGATGCCAGGAGACGCAAAGGGCCGACCATGATGATGAAACCCCAGGCAGAGTCGGGGGAAGCAGCACGGGATCCCAGCCTCAGGCCTGCACGGACGGTGTTGGTTGGGGTGAGTCGCCCCAAAAGTCGTGCCGCCGTCCGTGATCTCGAGGACGGGTCAGCCTGCGTGCCCCTGGGCTTCTCTCTCACCCGAGGGTCGTTCTCCTCCAGAGCAGAACCCTGCCGCCTCAGGGGTCGCCTGGGGCTGTGTGTTTCAATGCCTCTGCTGTATGACCCTGTGTGTGTGTGTGTGTGTCTGTGTGTGTGCCTCCCATTCTCTCTTCTCCCTCTGTCTCTCAGTCTCTGTGTATTTCTTTCCCACTCTCTGTGGGTTTGTGCCAGCCGAAGTTGCGTCAGGGCTACCAGGTCGGTGGAGGATTGGGGGTGTCGCGAGTTTTGCAGAAACCTATTTGCTCCTCTGGTAGGCGTTTGAAAAAGTGGCTTGGGTCAGGCACAGGCGGCCCCTCCACGCCCCGGGTCCCCGGTGTTCTTTGATTTTCCCTGGCATTGATGGAGAGGTAACCCGTTTCCCCCTTCCACCGGCACATGCCTGGACCCGACCCTTTGCTTCGCAGTCGCCCCGTATGCCTCCGGTGGCACACATTATCAGCAACTGCTGTGGGACTGGCCAGTGCCACGCGTGGTCGCATGGTCTCCCCCTCGGATTCACCTCTGTTCTTCTTTGCAGGTGTCCTGTAAAGCGCGGTCGGCTTTCCGGAACCCCAAGGCTTTTGCAAGCGGGGCAGGCCACTGGTCTTTCAAAGGAGGAGGGAGGCAGAGGGCTGATGCATCAGTGAATTTACAGCTGACACTAGGCCTTGAGACTTATGGTTTCATTCTGTGTTGCAGCGAGGCCCTGCCGGCCTGACCAGAAGTGGTGAGCCCATCCTATCTCACTCGGAGGGGGCCAAAATCGGATCTCAACGGGAGTTGGGAGAACACAGCAGGCGTCCTGAAGCTCCCCCTCCCTCGGTGGAAGTCGGCTCAAGCAGGTCCGGAGGACAGTACCCCTGGGGGTTTGGGCCTGGGACAGGACGAGACACCCGCGGCCCCCTCTCCCACACCGCCCCAAACAGGACCCAGGATCCAGCCGCCGCCGCCGCGGCAGCAGGAGCATCGCGGCCGCCGCGCGGCGGTGGCAACATTTAAAGGGGACGCAGCCTATCTGTCAGGAGTGGAGCGCGAGTCGGCTCAGCCAATGCGCATGCGCGAGGCGCCAGCGGTTTCTCCCGTCACAGTGGTTCCCACGGTTGTCTTAGAAAGCAGTCCCCGAGGCTTGGCAGAGCAGGAGCCTTCTGTGGCAGTGCTTGGGTGTGGAGGCTCTGAGGCTCCGGCCTCATCTCTCCTGGGGGTCGAAGGGAACGTTTGCGGATGCCAGGAGTCGCAAAGGGCCGACCACGATGATGAAACCCCAGGCAGAGTCGGGGGAAGCAGCACGGGATCCCAGCCTCAGGCCTGCACGGACGGTGTTGGTTGGGGTGAGTCTCCCCAAAACTCGTGTCGCCGTCCGTGATCTCGAGGACGGGTCGGCCTGCGTGCCCCTGGGCTTCTCTCTCACCCGAGGGTCGTTCTCCTCCAGAGCAGAACCCTGCCGCCTCAGGGGTCGCCTGGGGCTGTGTGTTTCAATGCCTCTGCTGTATGACTCTGTGTGTGTGTGTGTGTCTGTGTGTGTGCCTCCCATTCTCTCTTCTCCCTCTGTCTCTCAGTCTCTGTGTGTTTCTTTCCCACTCTCTGTGGGTTTGTGCCAGCCGAAGTTGCGTCAGGGCTACCAGGTCGGTGGAGGATTGGGGGTGTCGCGAGTTTTGCAGAAACCTATTTGCTCCTCTGGTAGGCGTTTGAAAACGTGGCTTGGGTCAGGCACAGGCGGCCCCTCCACGCCCCGGGTCCCAGGTGTTCTTCGATTTTCCCTGGCATTGATGGAGAGGTAACCCGTTTCCCCCTTCCACCGGCACATGCCTGGAACCGACCCTTTGGTTTGCCGTCGCCCCGTATGCCTCCGGTGGCACACATTATCAGCAACTGCTGTGGGATTGGCCAGTGCCACGCGTGGTCGCATGGTCTCCCCCTCGGATTCGCCTCTGTTCTTCTTTGCAGGTGTCCTGTAAAGCGCGGTCGGCTTTCCGGAACCCCAGGGCTTTTGCAAGCGGGGCAGGCCACTTGTCTTTCAAAGGAAGAGGGAGGCACACGGCTGATGCATCAGTGAATTTACAGCTGACACTAGGCCTTGAGACTTATGGTTTCATTCTGTGTTGCAGCGAGGCACTGCCTGCCTGACCAGAAGTGGTGAGCCCATCCTATCTCACTCGGAGGGGTCCAAAATCGGATCTCAACGGGAGTACATACAATATCACAGTACACCAAGTATATATTATACACTGTACATAAAATATCAAAGTACACCAATTATACATTAAATACTGCACATAAAATATCACAGTACACCAAATATATATAATATACTGTACATAAAATATCACAATACACCGTATATATTATATACTGTACATAAAATATTAAAATACCCTAAATATATATTATAAACCGTACATAAAATACCAAAGTACACCAAATATATAATATATACTGTACATAAAATATCAAAGTACACCAAATATATATTATATACTGTTCATAAAATATCAAAGTACACCAAATATACATTATATACTGTACATACTATATCACAGAACACCAAGTATATATTATATACTGCACATAAAATATAAAAGTACACTAAATATATATTATATACCGTACATTAAATATCAAAATAACCCTAATATATATTATATCCTGGCATAAAATATCAAAGGGCACCAAATGTATATTATATACTGTACATACGATATCAAATTTCAACAGATATACATTATATACTGTACAAAAAATATCAAATTATACTAAATATGTATTATATACTGTACATAAAATATCAAATTACACTAAATACTTATTATATACTGTACATAAAATATAAAATTACACCAAATATATATTATATACTATACATAAAATATGAAAATACACAAAATACATATCACATACTGTACATAAAATATCAAACTACACCGAATATATATTATATACTGTACATAAAATATCAAAGTACACCAAGTATACATTATATACTGCACATAAAATAGCACAGTACACCAAATATGTATTATATAGTGTACATAAAATATCACAATACACCATATATATTATATACTGTGCATAAAATATCAAAATACCTCAAATATATATTATATACTGTACATAAAATATCAAAGTACACCAAATATACATTATATACGGTACATACTATATCACAGAACACCAAGTATATATTTTATACTGCACACAAAATATAAAAGTACACTAAATATATATTATATACCGTACATAAAATATAAAAATAACCCTAACATGTCTTATATCCTGGCATAAAATATCAAAGGGCACCAAATGTATATTATATACTGTACATAAGATATCAAATTTCACCTGATATATCTTATATACTGTACAAAAAATATCAAACTATACTAAATATATATTATATACTGTACATAAAATATCAAATTACACTAAATACTTATTATACACTGTACATAAAATATAAAATTACACCAAATATATATTATATACTATACATAAAATATGAAAATACACAAAATACATATCACATACTGTACATAAAATATCAAAATACACCGAATATATATTATATACTGTACATAAAATATCAAAGTACACCAAGTATACATTATATACTGCACATAAAATAGCACAGTGCACCAAATATGTATTATATACTGTACATAAAATATCACAATACACCATATATATTATATACTGTACATAAAATATCAAAATACCCCAAATATATATTATATACTGTACATAAAATATCAAAGTACACCAAATATATATTATATACTGTACATAAAACATCAAATTACGCTAAATACATACTATATACTGTACATGAAATATAAAAGTACACCAAATATATATTATACACTGTGCATAAAATATGAAAATACACAAAATATATATCACATACTGTACATTAATTATAAAAGTACACCAAATATATATTGTATACTGTACATAAAATGTGAAAATACACAAAATACGTATTATATACAGTACATAATATATTAAAGTACACCAAATATGTATTATATACTATACATAAAATATCAAAGCACTCTAAATATATATTACATACTGTACATAAAATATCAAATTACCCTAAATATTATATACTATACATAAAATATAAAAGTACACGAAATATATCTTATATACTGTACATGAAATATGAAAATATACAAAATATATATTATATAATGTACATAAAATATCACAGTACACCAAATATATATAATATACTGTACATAAAATATCACAATACACCGTATATATTTTATACTGTACATAAAATATCAAAATACCGCAAATATATATTATAAACCGTACATAAAATACCAAAGTACACCAAATATATAATATATACTGTACATAAAATATCAAAGTACCCCAAGTATATATTATATACTGTACATAAAATATCAAAGTACACGAAATATACATTATATACTGTACATACTATATCACAGAACACCAAGTATATATTATATACTGCACATAAAATATAAAAGTACACTTAATATATATTACATACCGTATATAAAATATCAAAATACCCCTAATATATATTATATCCTGGCATAAAATATCAAAGGGCACCAAATGTATATTATATACTGTACATAAGATATCAAATTTCACCAGATATATATTATATACTATACAAAAAATTTCAAATTATACTAAATATATATTATATACTGTACATAAAATATCAAATTACACTAAATACTTATTATATACTGTATATAAAATATAAAATAACAGCAAATATATATTATATTCTATACATAAAATATGAAAATACACAAAATACATATCACATACTGTACATAAAATATCAAACTACACCGAATATATATTATATACTGTACATAAAATATCAAAGTACACCAAGTATACATTATATATTGCACATAAAATAGCACAGTACACCAAATATGTATTATATACTGTACATAAAATATCACAGTGCACCATATATATTATATACTGTACATAAAATATCAAAATACCCCAAATGTATATTATATACTGTACATAAAATATCAAAGTACACCGAATATATATTATATACTGTACATAAAACATCAAATTACGCTAAATACATACTATATACTGTACATGAAATATAAAAGTACACCAAATATATATTATACACTGTGCATAAAATATGAAAATACACAAAATATATATCACATACTGTACATAAATTATCAAAGTACACCAAATATATATTATATACTGTAAATAAAATATCAATTTAAACTAAATATATATTATACACTGCACGTAAAATAGAAAAGTACACCAAATATATGTTTTATACTATACATAAAATGTGAAAATACACAAAATACGTACTATATACAGTACATAATATATTAAAGTACACCAAATATGTCTTATATACTGTACATAAAATATCAAAGCACTCTAATTATATATTACATACTGTACAAAAAATATCAAATTACCCTAAATATTATATACTATACATAAAATATAAAAGTACACGAAATATATCTTATATACTGTACATGAAATATGAAAATATGCAAAATATATATTATATAACGTACATAAAATATCAAAGTACACCAAATATATATCATATACTGTACATAAAATATCAAAATACACCAAGTATAAATTATATACTGTACATATAATATAAAATGACACCCAATTTACTTTACATACTGTACATAAAATATCAAACTACACTGAATGCTTATTTTATACTGTACATAAAATATAAAAATACACCAAATATATATTATATACTGTACATAACATGTGAAAATACACAAAATACATATCACACACTGTACATAAGATATCAAATTACAGCAAATATATATTATATACTGTACAAAAAATATCAAATTAAACTAAATATACATTATATACTGTACATAAAATATAAAATTACACCAAATATATATTATATACTGTACATAAAATGTGAAAATACACAAAATACGTATTATATACTGTACATAAAAAATAAAAGTACACCAAATATATATTATATGCTGTACATAAAATACCAAAGCACGCCAAATATATATTATGTACTGTATATAAAATATGAAATTACAGTAAATAAATATTATATACCATACATAAAATATAAAAGTACACCAAATATATATTATATAGTGTACATGAAACATGAAAATATACAAAATATATATTATATACTGCACATAAAATATCAAAATACACCAAGTACAAATTATATACTGTACATATAATATAAAATGACACCCAATTTATTTTACATACTGTACATAAAATATCAAACTACACTGAATACATATTTTATACAGTACATAAAATATAAAAATACACCAAATATATATTATATACTGTACATAACATGTGAAAATACACAAAATACATATCACACACTGTACATAAGATATCAAAGTACAGCAAATATATATTATATACTGTACAAAAAATATCAAATTAAACTAAATATACATTATATACTGTACATAAAATATAAAAGTGCACAAAATATATATTATATGCTGTACATAAAATACCAAAGCACGCCAAGTATATATTATGTACTGTATATAAAATATGAAATTACACTAAATAAATATTATATACCATACATAAAATATAAAAGTACACCAAATATATATTATATAGTGTACATGAAACATGAAAATATACAAAATATATATTATATACTGTACATAAAATATCAAAGTACACCAAATACATTTAAAGGGGACGCAGCCTGTCAGGAGTGGAGCTCGAGTCGGCTCAGCAAATGCGCATGCGCGAGGCCCCAACGGTTTCTGCGGTCACCGTGGTTCCCACGGTTGTCTTAGAAACCAGTCCCCGAGGCTTGGCAGAGCAGGAGCCCTCCGTGGCAGTGCTTGGGTGTGGAGGCTCTGAGGCTCCGGCCTCATCTCTCCTCGGGGTCGAAGGGAACGTTTGCGGATGCCAGGAGACGCAAAGGGCCGACCATGATGATGAAACCCCAGGCAGAGTCGGGGGAAGCAGCACGGGATCCCAGCCTCAGGCCTGCACGGACGGTGTTGGTTGGGGTGAGTCGCCCCAAAAGTCGTGCCGCCGTCCGTGATCTCGAGGACGGGTCAGCCTGCGTGCCCCTGGGCTTCTCTCTCACCCGAGGGTCGTTCTCCTCCAGAGCAGAACCCTGCCGCCTCAGGGGTCGCCTGGGGCTGTGTGTTTCCATGCCTCTGCTGTATGACCCTGTGTGTGTGTGTGTGTGTCTGTGTGTGTGCCTCCCATTCTCTCTTCTCCCTCTGTCTCTCAGTCTCTGTGTATTTCTTTCCCACTCTCTGTGGGTTTGTGCCAGCCGAAGTTGCGTCAGGGCTACCAGGTCGGTGGAGGATTGGGGGTGTCGCGAGTTTTGCAGAAACCTATTTGCTCCTCTGGTAGGCGTTTGAAAAAGTGGCTTGGGTCAGGCACAGGCGGCCCCTCCACGCCCCGGGTCCCCGGTGTTCTTTGATTTTCCCTGGCATTGATGGAGAGGTAACCCGTTTCCCCCTTCCACCGGCACATGCCTGGACCCGACCCTTTGCTTCGCAGTCGCCCCGTATGCCTCCGGTGGCACACATTATCAGCAACTGCTGTGGGACTGGCCAGTGCCACGCGTGGTCGCATGGTCTCCCCCTCGGATTCACCTCTGTTCTTCTTTGCAGGTGTCCTGTAAAGCGCGGTCGGCTTTCCGGAACCCCAAGGCTTTTGCAAGCGGGGCAGGCCACTGGTCTTTCAAAGGAGGAGGGAGGCAGAGGGCTGATGCATCAGTGAATTTACAGCTGACACTAGGCCTTGAGACTTATGGTTTCATTCTGTGTTGCAGCGAGGCCCTGCCGGCCTGACCAGAAGTGGTGAGCCCATCCTATCTCACTCGGAGGGGGCCAAAATCGGATCTCAACGGGAGTTGGGAGAACACAGCAGGCGTCCTGAAGCTCCCCCTCCCTCAGTGGAAGTCGGCTCAAGCAGGTCCGGAGGACAGTACCCCTGGGGGTTTGGGCCTGGGACAGGACGAGACACCCGCGGCCCCCTCTCCCACACCGCCCCAAACAGGACCCAGGATCCAGCCGCCGCCGCGGCGGCAGCAGGAGCATCGCGGCCGCCGCGCGGCGGTGGCAACATTTAAAGGGGACGCAGCCTATCTGTCAGGAGTGGAGCGCGAGTCGGCTCAGCCAATGCGCATGCGCGAGGCGCCAGCGGTTTCTCCCGTCACAGTGGTTCCCACGGTTGTCTTAGAAACCAGTCCCCGAGGCTTGGCAGAGCAGGAGCCTTCTGTGGCAGTGCTTGGGTGTGGAGGCTCTGAGGCTCCGGCCTCATCTCTCCTCGGGGTCGAAGGGAACGTTTGCGGATGCCAGGAGTCGCAAAGGGCCGACCACGATGATGAAACCCCAGGCAGAGTCGGGGGAAGCAGCACGGGATCCCAGCCTCAGGCCTGCACGGACGGTGTTGGTTGGGGTGAGTCTCCCCAAAACTCGTGTCGCCGTCCGTGATCTCGAGGACGGGTCGGCCTGCGTGCCCCTGGGCTTCTCTCTCACCCGAGGGTCGTTCTCCTCCAGAGCAGAACCCTGCCGCCTCAGGGGTCGCCTGGGGCTGTGTGTTTCAATGCCTCTGCTGTATGACTCTGTGTGTGTGTGTGTGTCTGTGTGTGTGCCTCCCATTCTCTCTTCTCCCTCTGTCTCTCAGTCTCTGTGTGTTTCTTTCCCACTCTCTGTGGGTTTGTGCCAGCCGAAGTTGCGTCAGGGCTACCAGGTCGGTGGAGGATTGGGGGTGTCGCGAGTTTTGCAGAAACCTATTTGCTCCTCTGGTAGGCGTTTGAAAACGTGGCTTGGGTCAGGCACAGGCGGCCCCTCCACGCCCCGGGTCCCAGGTGTTCTTCGATTTTCCCTGGCATTGATGGAGAGGTAACCCGTTTCCCCCTTCCACCGGCACATGCCTGGAACCGACCCTTTGGTTTGCCGTCGCCCCGTATGCCTCCGGTGGCACACATTATCAGCAACTGCTGTGGGATTGGCCAGTGCCACGCGTGGTCGCATGGTCTCCCCCTCGGATTCGCCTCTGTTCTTCTTTGCAGGTGTCCTGTAAAGCGCGGTCGGCTTTCCGGAACCCCAGGGCTTTTGCAAGCGGGGCAGGCCACTTGTCTTTCAAAGGAAGAGGGAGGCACACGGCTGATGCATCAGTGAATTTACAGCCGACACTAGGCCTTGAGACTTATGGTTTCATTCTGTGTTGCAGCGAGGCACTGCCTGCCTGACCAGAAGTGGTGAGCCCATCCTATCTCACTCGGAGGGGTCCAAAATCGGATCTCAACGGGAGTACATACAATATCACAGTACACCAAGTATATATTATATACTGTACATAAAATATCAAAGTACACCAATTATACATTAAATACTGCACATAAAATATCACAGTACACCAAATATATATAATATACTGTACATAAAATATCACAATACACCGTATATATTATATACTGTACATAAAATATTAAAATACCCTAAATATATATTATAAACCGTACATAAAATACCAAAGTACACCAAATATATAATATATACTGTACATAAAATATCAAAGTACACCAAATATATATTATATACTGTTCATAAAATATCAAAGTACACCAAATATACATTATATACTGTACATACTATATCACAGAACACCAAGTATATATTATATACTGCACATAAAATATAAAAGTACACTAAATATATATTATATACCGTACATTAAATATCAAAATAACCCTAAAATATATTATATCCTGGCATAAAATATCAAAGGGCACCAAATGTATATTATATACTGTACATACGATATCAAATTTCAACAGATATACATTATATACTGTACAAAAAATATCAAATTATACTAAATATGTATTATATACTGTACATAAAATATCAAATTACACTAAATACTTATTATATACTGTACATAAAATATCAAAGTACACCAAATATATATTATATACTGTACATAAAACATCAAATTACGCTAAATACATACTATATACTGTACATGAAATATAAAAGTACACCAAATATATATTATACACTGTGCATAAAATATGAAAATACACAAAATATATATCACATACTGTACATTAATTATAAAAGTACACCAAATATATATTGTATACTGTACATAAAATGTGAAAATACACAAAATACGTATTATATACAGTACATAATATATTAAAGTACACCAAGTATGTATTATATACTATACATAAAATATCAAAGCACTCTAAATATATATTACATACTGTACATAAAATATCAAATTACCCTAAATATTATATACTATACATAAAATATAAAAGTACACGAAATATATCTTATATACTGTACATGAAATATGAAAATATACAAAATATATATTATATAATGTACATAAAATATCACAGTACACCAAATATATATAATATACTGTACATAAAATATCACAATACACCGTATATATTTTATACTGTACATAAAATATCAAAATACCGCAAATATATATTATAAACCGTACATAAAATACCAAAGTACACCAAATATATAATATATACTGTACATAAAATATCAAAGTACCCCAAGTATATATTATATACTGTACATAAAATATCAAAGTACACGAAATATACATTATATACTGTACATACTATATCACAGAACACCAAGTATATATTATATACTGCACATAAAATATAAAAGTACACTTAATATATATTACATACCGTATATAAAATATCAAAATACCCCTAATATATATTATATCCTGGCATAAAATATCAAAGGGCACCAAATGTATATTATATACTGTACATAAGATATCAAATTTCACCAGATATATATTATATACTATACAAAAAATTTCAAATTATACTAAATATATATTATATACTGTACATAAAATATCAAATTACACTAAATACTTATTATATACTGTACATAAAATATAAAATTACTCCAAATATATATTATGTACTATACATAAAATATGAAAATACACAAAATACATATCACATACTGTACATAAAATATCAAACTACACCGAATATATATTATATACTGTACATAAAAGATCAAAGTACACCAAGTATACATTATATACTGCACATAAAATAGCACAGTGCACCAAATATGTATTATATACTGTACATAAAATATCACAATACACCATATGTATTATATACTGTACATAAAATGTCAAAGTACACCAAATATATATTATATACTGTACATAAAACATCAAATTACGCTAAATACATACTATATACTGTACATGAAATATAAAAGTACACCAAATATATATTACACACTGTGCATAAAATATGAAAATACACAAAATACATATCACATACTGTACATAAATTATCAAAGTACACCAAATATATATTATATACTGTAAATAAAATATCAATTTAAACTAAATATATATTATACACGGTACATAAAATATAAAAGTACTCCAAATATATATTTTATACTGTACATAAAATGTGAAAATACACAAAATACGTATTATATGCAGTACATAATATATTAAAGTACACCAAATATGTATTATATACTGTACATAAAATATCAAAGCACTCTAAATATATATTACATACTGTACATAAAATATCAAATTACCCTAAATATTATATACTATACATAAAATATAAAAGTACACGAAATATATCTTATATACTGTACATGAAATATGAAAATATACAAAATATATATTATATAATGTACATAAAATATCAAAGTACACCAAATATATATTATATACTGTACATAAAATATCAAAATACACCAAGTATAAATTATATACTGTACATATAATATAAAATGACACCCAATTTATTTTACATACTGTACATAAAATATCAAACAACACTGAATGCATATTTTATACTGTACATAAAATATAAAAATACACCAAATATATGTTACATACTGTACTTAACATGTGAAAATACACAAAATACATATCACACACTGTACATAAGATATCAAAGTACAGCAAATATATATTATATACTCTACAAAAAATATCAAATTAAACTAATTATACATTATATACTGTACATAAAATATAAAATTACACCAAATATATATTATATACTGTACATAAAATGTGAAAATACACAAAATACGTATTATATACTGTACATAAAATATAAAATTACACCAAATATATATTATATGCTGTTCATAAAATACCAAAGCACGCCAAATATATATTATGTACTGTATATAAAATATGAAATTACACTAAATAAATATTATATACCATACATAAAATATAAAAGTACACCAAATATATATTATATAGTGTACATGAAACATGAAAATATACAAAATATATATTATATACTGTACATAAAATATCAAAGTACACCAAATACATTTAAAGGGGACGCAGCCTGTCTGTCAGGAGTGGAGCTCGAGTCGGCTCAGCCAATGCGCATGCGCGAGGCGCCAACGGTTTCTGCGGTCACCGTGGTTCCCACGGTTGTCTTAGAAACCAGTCCCCGAGGCTTGGCAGAGCAGGAGCCCTCCGTGGCAGTGCTTGGGTGTGGAGGCTCTGAGGCTCCGGCCTCATCTCTCCTCGGGGTCGAAGGGAACGTTTGCGGATGCCAGGAGACGCAAAGGGCCGACCATGATGATGAAACCCCAGGCAGAGTCGGGGGAAGCAGCACGGGATCCCAGCCTCAGGCCTGCACGGACGGTGTTGGTTGGGGTGAGTCGCCTCAAAAGTCGTGCCGCCGTCCGTGATCTCGAGGACGGGTCAGCCTGCGTGCCCCTGGGCTTCTCTCTCACCCGAGGGTCGTTCTCCTCCAGAGCAGAACCCTGCCGCCTCAGGGGTCGCCTGGGGCTGTGTGTTTCAATGCCTCTGCTGTATGACTCTGTGTGTGTGTGTGTGTCTGTGTGTGTGCCTCCCATTCTCTCTTCTCCCTCTGTCTCTCAGTCTCTGTGTGTTTCTTTCCCACTCTCTGTGGGTTTGTGCCAGCCGAAGTTGCGTCAGGGCTACCAGGTCGGTGGAGGATTGGGGGTGTCGCGAGTTTTGCAGAAACCTATTTGCTCCTCTGGTAGGCGTTTGAAAACGTGGCTTGGGTCAGGCACAGGCGGCCCCTCCACGCCCCGGGTCCCAGGTGTTCTTCGATTTTCCCTGGCATTGATGGAGAGGTAACCCGTTTCCCCCTTCCACCGGCACATGCCTGGACCCGACCCTTTGCTTCGCCGTCGCCCCGTATGCCTCCGGTGGCACACATTATCAGCAACTGCTGTGGGATTGGCCAGTGCCACGCGTGGTCGCATGGTCTCCCCCTCGGATTCGCCTCTGTTCTTCTTTGCAGGTGTCCTGTAAAGCGCGGTCGGCTTTCCGGAACCCCAGGGCTTTTGCAAGCGGGGCAGGCCACTTGTCTTTCAAAGGAAGAGGGAGGCACACGGCTGATGCATCAGTGAATTTACAGCCGACACTAGGCCTTGAGACTTATGGTTTCATTCTGTGTTGCAGCGAGGCACTGCCTGCCTGACCAGAAGTGGTGAGCCCATCCTATCTCACTCGGAGGGGTCCAAAATCGGATCTCAACGGGAGTACATACAATATCACAGTACACCAAGTATATATTATATACTGTACATAAAATATCAAAGTACACCAATTATACATTAAATACTGCACATAAAACATCACAGTACACCAAATATATATAATATACTGTACGTAAAATATCACAATACACCGTATATATTATATACTGTACATAAAATATCAAAATACCCCAAATATATATTATAAACCGTACATAAAATACCAAAGTAAACCAAATATATAATATATACTGTACATAAAATATCAAATTACACCAAATATATAATATACTGTACATAAAATATCAAAGTACACCAAATATACATTATATACTGTACATACTATATCACAGAACACCAAGTATATATTATATACTGCACACAAAATATAAAAGTACACTAAATATATATTATATACCGTACATAAAATATCAAAATAACCCTAACATATATTATATCCTGGCATAAAATATCAAAGGGCACCAAATGTATATTATATACTGTACATAAGATATCAAATTTCACCAGATATAAATTATATACTGTACAAAAAATATCAAATTATACTAAATATATATTATATACTGTACATAAAATATCAAATTACACTAAATACTTATTATATACTGTACATAAAATATAAAATTACACCAAATATATATTATATGCTATACATAAAATATGAAAATACACAAAATACATATCACATACTGTACATAAAATATCAAAATACACCGAATATATATTATATACTGTACATAAAATATCAAAGTACACCAAGTATACATTATATACTGCACATAAAATAGCACAGTACAGCAAATATGTATTATATACTGTACATAAAATATCACAATACATCATATATATTATATACTGTACATAAAATATCAAAATACCCCAAATATATATTATATACTTTACATAAAATATCAAAGTACACCAAATATATATTATATACTGTACATAAAACATCAAATTACGCTAAATTCATACTATATACTGTACATAAAATATAAAATACACCAAATATATATTATACACTGTGCAAAAAAAAAAGAAAATACACAAAATATATATCACATACTGTTCATAAATTATAAAAGTACACAAAATATATATTTTATACTGTAAATGAAATATCAATTTAAACTAAATATATATTATACACTGTACATAAAATATAAAATTACCCCAAATATATATTTTATACTGTACATAAAAGGGGAAAATACACAAAATACGTATTATATACAGTACATAATATGTTAAAGTACACCAAATATGTATTATATACTGTACATAAAATATCAAAGCACTCTAAATATATATTACATACTGTACATAAAATATCAAATTACCCTAAATATTATATTCTATACATAAAATATAAAAGTACACGAAATATATCTTATATACTGTACATGAAATATGAAAATATACAAAATATATATTATATAATGTACATAAAATATCAAAGTACACCAAATATATATTATATACTGTACATAAAATATCAAAATACACCAAGTATAAATTATATACTGTACAGATAATATAAAATGACACCCAATTTATTTTACATACTGTACATAAAATATCAAACTACACTGAATGCATATTTTATACTGTACATAAAATATAAAAATACACCAAATATATATTATATACTGTACATAACATGTGAAAATACACAAAATACATATCACACACTGTACATAAGATATCAAAGTACAGCAAACATATATTATATACTGTACAAAAAATATCAAATTAAACTAAATATACATTATATACTGTACATAAAATATAAAATTACACCAAATATATATTATATACTGTACATAAAATGTGAAAATACACAAAATACGTATTATATACTGTACATAAAATATAAAAGTACACCAAATATATATTATATGCTGTACATAAAATACCAAAGCACGCCAAATATATATTATGAACTGTATATAAAATATGAAATTACACTAAATAAATATTATATACCATACATAAAATATAAAAGTACACCAAATATATATTATATAGTGTACATGAAACATGAAAATATACAAAATATATATTATATACTGTACATAAAATATCAAAGTACACCAAATACATTTAAAGGGGACGCAGCCTGTCTGTCAGGATTGGAGCTCGAGTCGGCTCAGCCAATACGCATGCGCGAGGCGCCAACGGTTTCTGCGGTCACCGTGGTTCCCACGGTTGTCTTAGAAACCAGTCCCGGAGGCTTGGCAGAGCAGGAGCCCTCCGTGGCAGTGCTTGGGTGTGGAGGCTCTGAGGCTCCGGCCTCATCTCTCCTCGGGGTCGAAGGGAAGGTTTGCGGATGCCAGGAGACGCAAAGGGCCGACCATGATGATGAAACCCCAGGCAGAGTCGGGGGAAGCAGCACGGGATCCCAGCCTCAGGCCTGCACGGACGGTGTTGGTTGGGGTGAGTCGCCCCAAAAGTCGTGCTGCCGTCCGTGATCTCGAGGACGGGTCAGCCTGCGTGCCCCTGGGCTTCTCTCTCACCCGAGGGTCTTTCTCCTCCAGAGCAGAACCCTGCCACCTCAGGGGTCGCCTGGGGCTGTGTGTTTCCATGCCTCTGCTGTATGACCCTGTGTGTGTGTGTGTGTGTCTGTGTGTGTGCCTCCCATTCTCTCTTCTCTCTCTGTCTCTCAGTCTCTGTGTATTTCTTTCCCACTCTCTGTGGGTTTGTGCCAGCCGAAGTTGCGTCAGGGCTACCAGGTCGGTGGAGGATTGGGGGTGTCGCGAGTTTTGCAGAAACCTATTTGCTCCTCTGGTAGGCGTTTGAAAAAGTGGCTTGGGTCAGGCACAGGCGGCCCCTCCACGCCCCGGGTCCCCGGTGTTCTTTGATTTTCCCTGGCATTGATGGAGAGGTAACCCGTTTCCCCCTTCCACCGGCACATGCCTGGACACGACCCTTTGCTTCGCAGTCGCCCCGTATGCCTCCGGTGGCACACATTATCAGCAACTGCTGTGGGACTGGCCAGTGCCACGCGTGGTCGCATGGTCTCCCCCTCGGATTCGCCTCTGTTCTTCTTTGCAGGTGTCCTGTAAAGCGCGGTCGGCTTTCCGGAACCCCAAGGCTTTTGCAAGCGGGGCAGGCCACTGGTCTTTCAAAGGAGGAGGGAGGCAGAGGGCTGATGCATCAGTGAATTTACAGCTGACACTAGGCCTTGAGACTTATGGTTTCATTCTGTGTTGCAGCGAGGCCCTGCCGGCCTGACCAGAAGTGGTGAGCCCATCCTATCTCACTCGGAGGGGGCCAAAATCGGATCTCAACGGGAGTTGGGAGAACACAGCAGGCGTCCTGAAGCTCCCCCTCCCTCGGTGGAAGTCGGCTCAAGCAGGTCCGGAGGACAGTACCCCTGGGGGTTTGGGCCTGGGACAGGACGAGACAACCGCGGCCCACTCTCCAACACCGCCCCAAACAGGACCCAGGATCCAGCCGCCGCCGCCACGGCAGCAGGAGCATCGCGGCCGCCGCGCGGCGGTGGCAACATTTAAAGGGGACGCAGCCTATCTGTCAGGAGTGGAGCGCGAGTCGGCTCAGCCAATGCGCATGCGCGAGGCGCCAGCGGTTTCTCCCGTCACAGTGGTTCCCACGGTTGTCTTAGAAACCAGTCCCCGAGGCTTGGCAGAGCAGGAGCCTTCTGTGGCAGTGCTTGGGTGTGGAGGCTCTGAGGCTCCGGCCTCATCTCTCCTCGGGGTCGAAGGGAACGTTTGCGGATGCCAGGAGTCGCAAAGGGCCGACCACGATGATGAAACCCCAGGCAGAGTCGGGGGAAGCAGCACGGGCTCCCAGCCTCAGGCCTGCACGGACGGTGTTGGTTGGGGTGAGTCTCCCCAAAACTCGTGCCGCCGTCCGTGATCTCGAGGACGGGTCGGCCTGCGTGCCCCTGGGCTTCTCTCTCACCCGAGGGTCGTTCTCCTCCAGAGCAGAACCCTGCCGCCTCAGGGGTCGCCTGGGGCTGTGTGTTTCAATGCCTCTGCTGTATGACTCTGTGTGTGTGTGTGTGTCTGTGTGTGTGCCTCCCATTCTCTCTTCTCCCTCTGTCTCTCAGTCTCTGTGTGTTTCTTTCCCACTCTCTGTGGGTTTGTGCCAGCCGAAGTTGCGTCAGGGCTACCACGTCGGTGGAGGATTGGGGGTGTCGCGAGTTTTGCAGAAACCTATTTGCTCCTCTGGTAGGCGTTTGAAAACGTGGCTTGGGTCAGGCACAGGCGGCCCCTCCACGCCCCGGGTCCCAGGTGTTCTTCGATTTTCCCTGGCATTGATGGAGAGGTAACCCGTTTCCCCCTTCCACCGGCACATGCCTGGAACCGACCCTTTGGTTTGCCGTCGCCCCGTATGCCTCCGGTGGCACACATTATCAGCAACTGCTGTGGGATTGGCCAGTGCCACGCGTGGTCGCATGGTCTCCCCCTCGGATTCGCCTCTGTTCTTCTTTGCAGGTGTCCTGTAAAGCGTGGTCGGCTTTCCGGAACCCCAGGGCTTTTGCAAGCGGGGCAGGCCACTTGTCTTTCAAAGGAAGAGGGAGGCACACGGCTGATGCATCAGTGAATTTACAGCCGACACTAGGCCTTGAGACTTATGGTTTCATTCTGTGTTGCAGCGAGGCACTGCCTGCCTGACCAGAAGTGGTGAGCCCATCCTATCTCACTCGGAGGGGTCCAAAATCGGATCTCAACGGGAGTACATACAATATCACAGCACACCAAGTATATATTATATACTGTACATAAAATATCAAAGTACACCAATTATACATTAAATACTGCACATAAAATATCACAGTACACCAAGTATATATAATATACTGTACATAAAATATCACAATACACCGTATATAGTATATACTGTACATAAAATATTAAAATACCCCAAATATATATTATAAACCGTACATAAAATACCAAAGCACACCAAATATATAATATATACTGTACATAAAATATCAAAGTACACCAAATATATATTATATACTGTACATAAAATATCAAAGTACACCAAATATACATTATATACTGTACATACTATATCACAGAACACCAAGTATATATTATATACTGCACATAAAATATAAAAGTACACTAAACATATATTATATACCGTACATTAAATATCAAAATACCCCTAATATATATTATATCCTGGCATAAAATATCAAAGGGCACCAAACGTATATTATATACTGTACATACGATATCAAATTTCACCAGATATACATTATATACTGTACAAACAATATCAAATTATACTAAATATATATTATATACTGTACATAAAATATCAAATTACACTAAATACTTATTATATACTGTATATAAAATATAAAATTACAGCAAATATATATTATATACTATACATAAAATATGAAAATACACAAAATACATATCACATACTGTACATAAAATATCAAACTACACCGAATATATATTATATACTGTACATAAAATATCAAAGTACACCAAGTATACATTATATATTGCACATAAAATAGCACAGTACACCAAATATGTATTATATACTGTACATAAAATATCACAGTACACCATATATATTATATACTGTACATAAAATATCAAAATACCCCAAATGTATATTATATACTGTACATAAAATATCAAAGTACACCAAATATATATTATATACTGTACATAAAACATCAAATTACGCTAAATACATACTATATACTGTACATGAAATATAAAAGTACACCAAATATATATTATACACTGTGCATAAATATGAAAATACACAAAATATATATCACATACTGTACATAATTTATCAAAGTACACCAAATATATATTATATACTGTAAATAAAATATCAATTTAAACTAAATATATATTATACACTGTACGTAAAATAGAAAAGTACACCAAATATATATTTTATAGTATACATAAAATGTGAAAATACACAAAATACGTACTATATGCAGTACATAATATATTAAAGTACACCAAATATGTATTATATACTGTACATAAAATATCAAAGCACTCTAATTATATATTAGATACTGTACATAAAATATCAAATTACCCTAAATATTATATACTATACATAAAATAAAAAAGTACACGAAATATATCTTATATACTGTACATGAAATATGAAAATATGCAAAATATATATTATATAACGTACATAAAATATCAAAGTACACCAAATATATATCATATACTGTACATAAAATATCAAAATACACCAAGTATAAATTATATACTGTACATATAATATAAAATGACACCCAAATTACTTTACATACTGTACATAAAATATCAAACTACACTGAATGCTTATTTTATACTGTACATAAAATATAAAAATACACCAAATATATATTATATACTGTACATAACATGTGAAAATACACAAAATACATATCACACACTGTACATAAGATATCAAATTACAGCAAATATATATTATATACTGTACAAAAAATATCAAATTAAACTAAATATACATTATATACTGTACATAAAATATAAAATTACACCAAATATATATTATATACTGTACATAAAATGTGAAAATACACAAAATACGTATTATATACTGTACAAGAAAAATAAAAGTACACCAAATATATATTATATGCTGTACATAAAATACCAAAGCACGCCAAATATATATTATGTACTGTATATAAAATATGAAATTACAGTAAATAAATATTATATACCATTCATAAAATATAAAAGTACACCAAATATATATTATATAGTGTACATGAAACATGAAAATACACAAAATATATATTATATACTGTACAGAAAATATCAAAATACACCAAGTACAAATTATATACTGTACATATAATATAAAATGACACCCAATTTATTTTACATACTGTACATAAAATATCAAACTACACTGAATACATATTTTATACAGTACATAAATATAAAAATACACCAAATATATATTATATACTGTACATAACATGTGAAAATACACAAAATACATATCACACACTGTACATAAGATATCAAAGTACAGCAAATATATATTATATACTGTACAAAAAATATCAAATTAAACTAAATATACATTATATACTGTACATAAAATATAAAAGTGCACAAAATATATATTATATGCTGTACATAAAATACCAAAGCACGCCAAGTATATATTATGTACTGTATATAAAATATGAAATTACACTAAATAAATATTATATACCATACATAAAATATAAAAGTACACCAAATATATATTATATAGTGTACATGAAACATGAAAATATACAAAATATATATTATATACTGTACATAAAATATCAAAGTACACCAAATACATTTAAAGGGGACGCAGCCTGTCAGGAGTGGAGCTCGAGTCGGCTCAGCCAATGCGCATGCGCGAGGCGCCAACGGTTTCTGCGGTCACCGTGGTTCCCACGGTTGTCTTAGAAACCAGTCCCCGAGGCTTGGCAGAGCAGGAGCCCTCCGTGGCAGTGCTTGGGTGTGGAGGCTCTGAGGCTCCGGCCTCATCTCTCCTCGGGGTCGAAGGGAACGTTTGCGGATGCCAGGAGACGCAAAGGGCCGACCATGATGATGAAACCCCAGGCAGAGTCGGGGGAAGCAGCACGGGATCCCAGCCTCAGGCCTGCACGGACGGTGTTGGTTGGGGTGAGTCTCCCCAAAAGTCGTGCCGCCGTCCGTGATCTCGAGGACGGGTCAGCCTGCGTGCCCCTGGGCTTCTCTCTCACCCGAGGGTCGTTCTCCTCCAGAGCAGAACCCTGCCGCCTCAGGGGTCGCCTGGGGCTGTGTGTTTCCATGCCTCTGCTGTATGACCCTGTGTGTGTGTGTGTGTGTCTGTGTGTGTGCCTCCCATTCTCTCTTCTCCCTCTGTCTCTCAGTCTCTGTGTATTTCTTTCCCACTCTCTGTGGGTTTGTGCCAGCCGAAGTTGCGTCAGGGCTACCAGGTCGGTGGAGGATTGGGGGTGTCGCGAGTTTTGCAGAAACCTATTTGCTCCTCTGGTAGGCGTTTGAAAAAGTGGCTTGGGTCAGGCACAGGCGGCCCCTCCACGCCCCGGGTCCCCGGTGTTCTTTGATTTTCCCTGGCATTGATGGAGAGGTAACCCGTTTCCCCCTTCCACCGGCACATGCCTGGACCCGACCCTTTGCTTCGCAGTCGCCCCGTATGCCTCCGGTGGCACACATTATCAGCAACTGCTGTGGGATTGGCCAGTGCCACGCGTGGTCGCATGGTCTCCCCCTCGGATTCGCCTCTGTTCTTCTTTGCAGGTGTCCTGTAAAGCGCGGTCGGCTTTCCGGAACCCCAAGGCTTTTGCAAGCGGGGCAGGCCACTGGTCTTTCAAAGGAGGAGGGAGGCAGAGGGCTGATGCATCAGTGAATTTACAGCTGACACTAGGCCTTGAGACTTATGGTTTCATTCTGTGTTGCAGCGAGGCCCTGCCGGCCTGACCAGAAGTGGTGAGCCCATCCTATCTCACTCGGAGGGGGCCAAAATCGGATCTCAACGGGAGTTGGGAGAACACAGCAGGCGTCCTGAAGCTCCCCCTCCCTCGGTGGAAGTCGGCTCAAGCAGGTCCGGAGGACAGTACCCCTGGGGGTTTGGGCCTGGGACAGGACGAGACACCCGCGGCCCCCTCTCCCACACCGCCCCAAACAGGACCCAGGATCCAGCCGCCGCCGCGGCGGCAGCAGGAGCATCGCGGCCGCCGCGCGGCGGTGGCAACATTTAAAGGGGACGCAGCCTATCTGTCAGGAGTGGAGCGCGAGTCGGCTCAGCCAATGCGCATGCGCGAGGCGCCAGCGGTTTCTCCCGTCACAGTGGTTCCCACGGTTGTCTTAGAAACCAGTCCCCGAGGCTTGGCAGAGCAGGAGCCTTCTGTGGCAGTGCTTGGGTGTGGAGGCTCTGAGGCTCCGGCCTCATCTCTCCTCGGGGTCGAAGGGAACGTTTGCGGATGCCAGGAGTCGCAAAGGGCCGACCACGATGATGAAACCCCAGGCAGAGTCGGGGGAAGCAGCACGGGATCCCAGCCTCAGGCCTGCACGGACGGTGTTGGTTGGGGTGAGTCTCCCCAAAACTCGTGTCGCCGTCCGTGATCTCGAGGACGTGTCGGCCTGCGTGCCCCTGGGCTTCTCTCTCACCCGAGGGTCGTTCTCCTCCAGAGCAGAACCCTGCCGCCTCAGGGGTCGCCTGGGGCTGTGTGTTTCAATGCCTCTGCTGTATGACTCTGTGTGTGTGTGTGTGTCTGTGTGTGTGCCTCCCATTCTCTCTTCTCCCTCTGTCTCTCAGTCTCTGTGTGTTTCTTTCCCACTCTCTGTGGGTTTGTGCCAGCCGAAGTTGCGTCAGGGCTACCAGGTCGGTGGAGGATTGGGGGTGTCGCGAGTTTTGCAGAAACCTATTTGCTCCTCTGGTAGGCGTTTGAAAACGTGGCTTGGGTCAGGCACAGGCGGCCCCTCCACGCCCCGGGTCCCAGGTGTTCTTCGATTTTCCCTGGCATTGATGGAGAGGTAACCCGTTTCCCCCTTCCACCGGCACATGCCTGGAACCGACCCTTTGGTTTGCCGTCGCCCCGTATGCCTCCGGTGGCACACATTATCAGCAACTGCTGTGGGATTGGCCAGTGCCACGCGTGGTCGCATGGTCTCCCCCTCGGATTCGCCTCTGTTCTTCTTTGCAGGTGTCCTGTAAAGCGCGGTCGGCTTTCCGGAACCCCAGGGCTTTTGCAAGCGGGGCAGGCCACTTGTCTTTCAAAGGAAGAGGGAGGCACACGGCTGATGCATCAGTGAATTTACAGCCGACACTAGGCCTTGAGACTTATGGTTTCATTCTGTGTTGCAGCGAGGCACTGCCTGCCTGACCAGAAGTGGTGAGCCCATCCTATCTCACTCGGAGGGGTCCAAAATCGGATCTCAACGGGAGTACATACAATATCACAGTACACCAAGTATATATTATATACTGTACATAAAATATCAAAGTACACCAATTATACATTAAATACTGCACATAAAATATCACAGTACACCAAATATATATAATATACTGAACATAAAATATCACAATACACCGTATATATTATATACTGTACATAAAATATTAAAATACCCTAAATATATATTATAAACCGTACATAAAATACCAAAGTACACCAAATATATAATATATACTGTACATAAAATATCAAAGTACACCAAATATATATTATATACTGTTCATAAAATATCAAAGTACACCAAATATACATTATATACTGTACATACTATATCACAGAACACCAAGTATATATTATATACTGCACATAAAATATAAAAGTACACTAAATATATATTATATACCGTACATTAAATATCAAAATAACCCTAATATATATTATATCCTGGCATAAAATATCAAAGGGCACCAAATGTATATTATATACTGTACATACGATATCAAATTTCACCAGATATACATTATATACTGTACAAAAAATATCAAATTATACTAAATATGTATTATATACTGTACATAAAATATCAAATTACACTAAATACTTATTATATACTGTACATAAAATATAAAATTACACCAAATATATATTATATACTATACATAAAATATGAAAATACACAAAATACATATCACATACTGTACATAAAATATCAAACTACACCGAATATATATTATATACTGTACATAAAATATCAAAGTACACCAAGTATACATTATATACTGCACATAAAATAGCACAGTACACCAAATATGTATTATATAGTGTACATAAAATATCACAATACACCATATATATTATATACTGTGCATAAAATATCAAAATACCTCAAATATATATTATACACTGTACATAAAATATCAAAGAAAACCAAATATATATTATATACTGTACATAAATTATCAAATTACGCTAAATACATACTATATACTGTACATAAAATACAAAAGTACACCAAATATATATTATAAACTGTGCATAAAATATGAAAATAGACAAAATACATATCACATACTGTACATAAATTATCAAAGTTCACCAAATATATTTTATATACTGTAAATAAAATATCAATTTAAGCTAAATATATATTATACACTGTACATAAAATATAAAAGTACACCAAATATATATTTTATACTGTACATAAAATGGGAAAATACACAAAATACGTATTATATACAGTACATAATATATTAAAGTTCACCAAATATGTATTATATACTGTACATACAATATCAAAGCACTCTAAATATATATTACATACTGTACATAAAATATCAAATTACCCTAAATATTATATACTATACATAAAATATAAAAGTACACGAAATATATCTTATATACTGTACATGAAATATGAAAATATACAAAATGTATATAATATAATGTACATAAAATATCAAAGTACACCAAATATATATTATATACTGTACATAAAATATCAAAATACACCAAGTATAAATTATATACTGTACATATAATATAAAATGACACCCAATATATTTTACATACTGTATATAAAATATCAAACTACACTGAATGCATATTTTATACTGTACATAAAATATAAAAATACACCAAATATATATTATATACTGTACATAACATGTGAAAATACACAAAATACATATCACACACTGTACATAAGATATCAAAGTACAGCAAATATATATTATATACTGTACAAAAAATATCAAATTAAACTAAATATACATTATATACTGTACATAAAATATAAAATTACACCAAATATATATTATATATTGTACATAAAATGTGAAAATACACAAAATACGTATTATATACTGTACATAAAGTATAAAAGTACACCAAATATATATTACATGCTGTACATAAAATACCAAAGCACGCCAAATATATATTATGTACTGTATATAAAATATGAAATTACACTAAATAAATATTATATACCATACATAAAATATAAAAGTACACCAAATATATATTATATAGTGTACATGAAACATGAAAATATACAAAATATATATTATATACTGTACATAAAATATCAAAGTACACCAAATACATTTAAAGGGGACGCAGCCTGTCTGTCAGGAGTGGAGCTCGAGTCGGCTCAGCCAATGCGCATGCGCGAGGCGCCAACGGTTTCTGCGGTCACCATGGTTCCCACGGTTGTCTTAGAAACCAGTCCCCGAGGCTTGGCAGAGCAGGAGACCTCCGTGGCAGCGCTTGGGTGTGGAGGCTCTGAGGCTCCGGCCTCATCTCTCCTCGGGGTCGAAGGGAACGTTTGCGGATGCCAGGAGACGCAAAGGGCCGACCACGATGATGAAACCCCAGGCAGAGTCGGGGGAAGCAGCACGGGATCCCAGCCTCAGGCCTGCACGGACGGTGTTGGTTGGGGTGAGTCTCCCCAAAACTCGTACCGCCGTCCGTGATCTCGAGGACGGGTCAGCCTGCGTGCCCCTGGGCTTCTCTCTCACCCAAGGGTCGTTCTCCTCCAGAGCAGAACCCTGTCACCTCAGGGGTCGCCTGGGGCTGTGTGTTTCCATGCCTCTGCTGTATGACCCTGTGTGTGTGTGTGTGTGTCTGTGTGTGTGCCTCCCATTCTCTCTTCTCTCTCTGTCTCTCAGTCTCTGTGTATTTCTTTCCCACTGTCTGTGGGTTTCTGCCAGCCGAAGTTGCGTCAGGGCTACCAGGTCGGTGGAGGATTGGGGGTGTCGCGAGTTTTGCAGAAACCTATTTGCTCCTCTGGTAGGCGTTTGAAAACGTGGCTTGGGTCAGGCACAGGCGGCCCCTCCACGCCCCGGGTCCCCGGTGTTCTTTGATTTTCCCTGGCATTGATGGAGAGGTAACCCGTTTCCCCCTTCCACCGGCACATGCCTGGACCCGACCCTTTGCTTCGCAGTCGCCCCGTATGCCTCCGGTGGCACACATTATCAGCAAGTGCTGTGGGACTGGCCAGTGCCACGCGTGGTCGCATGGTCTCCCCCTCGGATTCGCCTCTGTTCTTCTTTGCAGGTGTCCTGTAAAGCGCGGTCGGCTTTCCGGAACCCCAAGGCTTTTGCAAGCGGGGCAGGCCACTGGTCTTTCAAAGGAGGAGGGAGGCAGAGGGCTGATGCATCAGTGAATTTACAGCTGACACTAGGCCTTGAGACTTATGGTTTCATTCTGTGTTGCAGCGAGGCCCTGCCGGCCTGACCAGAAGTGGTGAGCCCATCCTATCTCACTCGGAGGGGGCCAAAATCGGATCTCAACGGGAGTTGGGAGAACACAGCAGGCGTCCTGAAGCTCCCCCTCCCTCGGTGGAAGTCGGCTCAAGCAGGTCCGGAGGACAGTACCCCTGGGGGTTTGGGCCTGGGACAGGACGAGACACCCGCGGCCCCCTCTCCCACACCGCCCCAAACAGGACCCAGGATCCAGCCGCCGCCGCGGCGGCAGCAGGAGCATCACGGCCGCCGCGCGGCGGTGGCAACATTTAAAGGGGACGCAGCCTATCTGTCAGGAGTGGAGCGCGAGTCGGCTCAGCCAATGCGCATGCGCGAGGCGCCAGCGGTTTCTCCCGTCACAGTGGTTCCCACGGTTGTCTTAGAAACCAGTCCCCGAGGCTTGGCAGAGCAGGAGCCTTCTGTGGCAGTGCTTGGGTGTGGAGGCTCTGAGGCTCCGGCCTCATCTCTCCTCGGGGTCGAAGGGAACGTTTGCGGATGCCAGGAGTCGCAAAGGGCCGACCACGATGATGAAACCCCAGGCAGAGTCGGGGGAAGCAGCACGGGATCCCAGCCTCAGGCCTGCACGGACGGTGTTGGTTGGGGTGAGTCTCCCCAAAACTCGTGTCGCCGTCCGTGATCTCGAGGACGGGTCGGCCTGCGTGCCCCTGGGCTTCTCTCTCACCCGAGGGTCGTTCTCCTCCAGAGCAGAACCCTGCCGCCTCAGGGGTCGCCTGGGGCTGTGTGTTTCAATGCCTCTGCTGTATGACTCTGTGTGTGTGTGTGTGTCTGTGTGTGTGCCTCCCATTCTCTCTTCTCCCTCTGTCTCTCAGTCTCTGTGTGTTTCTTTCCCACTCTCTGTGGGTTTGTGCCAGCCGAAGTTGCGTCAGGGCTACCAGGTCGGTGGAGGATTGGGGGTGTCGCGAGTTTTGCAGAAACCTATTTGCTCCTCTGGTAGGCGTTTGAAAACGTGGCTTGGGTCAGGCACAGGCGGCCCCTCCACGCCCCGGGTCCCAGGTGTTCTTCGATTTTCCCTGGCATTGATGGAGAGGTAACCCGTTTCCCCCTTCCACCGGCACATGCCTGGAACCGACCCTTTGGTTTGCCGTCGCCCCGTATGCCTCCGGTGGCACACATTATCAGCAACTGCTGTGGGATTGGCCAGTGCCACGCGTGGTCGCATGGTCTCCCCCTCGGATTCGCCTCTGTTCTTCTTTGCAGGTGTCCTGTAAAGCGCGGTCGGCTTTCCGGAACCCCAGGGCTTTTGCAAGCGGGGCAGGCCACTTGTCTTTCAAAGGAAGAGGGAGGCACACGGCTGATGCATCAGTGAATTTACAGCCGACACTAGGCCTTGAGACTTATGGTTTCATTCTGTGTTGCAGCGAGGCACTGCCTGCCTGACCAGAAGTGGTGAGCCCATCCTATCTCACTCGGAGGGGTCCAAAATCGGATCTCAACGGGAGTACATACAATATCACAGTACACCAAGTATATATTATATACTGTACATAAAATATCAAAGTACACCAATTATACATTAAATACTGCACATAAAATATCACAGTACACCAAATATATATAATATACTGTACATAAAATATCACAATACACCGTATATATTATATACTGTACATAAAATATTAAAATACCCCAAATATATATTATAAACCGTACATAAAATACCAAAGTACACCAAATATATAATATATGCTGTACATAAAATATCAAAGTACACCAAATATATATTATATACTGTTCATAAAATATCAAAGTACACCAAATATACATTATATACTGTACATACTATATCACAGAACACCAAGTATATATTATATACTGCACATAAAATATAAAAGTACACTAAATATATATTATATACCGTACATTAAATATCAAAATAACCCTAATATATATTATATCCTGGCATAAAATATCAAAGGGCACCAAATGTATATTATATACTGTACATACGATATCAAATTTCACCAGATATACATTATATACTGTACAAAAAATATCAAATTATACTAAATATGTATTATATACTGTACATAAAATATCAAATTACACTAAATACTTATTATATACTGTACATAAAATATAAAATTACACCAAATAAATATTATATACTATACATAAAATATGAAAATACACAAAATACATATCACATACTGTACATAAAATATCAAACTACACCGAATATATATTATATACTGTACATAAAATATCAAAGTACACCAAGTATACATTATATACTGCACATAAAATAGCACAGTACACCAAATATGTATTATATACTGTACATAAAATATCACAATACACCATATATATTATATACTGTTCATAAAATATCAAAATACCTCAAATATATATTATATACTGTACATAAAATATCAAAGAAAACCAAATATATATTATGTACTGTACATAAAATATCAAATTACGCTAAATACATACTATATACTGTACATAAAATATAAAAGTACACCAAATATATATTATACACTGTGCATAAAATATGAAAATAGACAAAATACATATCACATACTGTACATAAATTATCAAAGTTCACCAAATATATATTATATACTGTACATAAAATATCAAAGTACACCAAATATACATTATATACGGTACATACTATATCACAGAACACCAAGTATATATTATATACTGCACACAAAATATAAAAGTACACTAAATATATATTATATACCGTACATAAAATATAAAAATAACCCTAACATGTCTTATATCCTGGCATAAAATATCAAAGGGCACCAAATGTATATTATATACTGTACATAAGATATCAAATTTCACCTGATATATATTATATACTGTACAAAAAATATCAAACTATACTAAATATATATTATATACTGTAAATAAATTATCAAATTACACTAAATACTTATTATACACTGTACATAAAATATAAAATTACACCAAATATATATTATATACTATACATAAAATATGAAAATACACAAAATACATATCACATACTGTACATAAAATATCAAAATACACCGAATATATATTATATACTGTACATAAAATATCAAAGTACACCTAGTATACATTATATACTGCACATAAAATAGCACAGTGCACCAAATATGTATTATATACTGTACATAAAATATCACAATACACCATATATATTATATACTGTACATAAAATATCAAAATACCCCAAATATATATTATATACTGTACATAAAATATCAAAGTACACCAAATATATATTATATACTGTACATAAAACATCAAATTACGCTAAATACATACTATATACTGTACATGAAATATAAAAGTACACCAAATATATATTATACACTGTGCATAAAATATGAAAATACACAAAATATATATCACATACTGTACATTAATTATAAAAGTACACCAAATATATATTGTATACTGTACATAAAATGTGAAAATACACAAAATACGTATTATATACAGTACATAATATATTAAAGTACACCAAATATGTATTATATACTATACATAAAATATCAAAGCACTCTAAATATATATTACATACTGTACATAAAATATCAAATTACCCTAAATATTATATACTATACATAAAATATAAAAGTACACGAAATATATCTTATATACTGTACATGAAATATGAAAATATACAAAATATATATTATATAATGTACATAAAATATCACAGTACACCAAATATATATAATATACTGTACATAAAATATCACAATACACCGTATATATTTTATACTGTACATAAAATATCAAAATACCGCAAATATATATTATAAACCGTACATAAAATACCAAAGTACACCAAATATATAATATATACTGTACATAAAATATCAAAGTACCCCAAATATATATTATATACTGTACATAAAATATCAAAGTAAACGAAATATACATTATATACTGTACATACTATATCACAGAACACCAAGTATATATTATATACTGCACATAAAATATAAAAGTACACTTAATATATATTACATACCGTACATAAAATATCAAAATACCCCTAATATATATTATATCCTGGCATAAAATATCAAAGGGCACCAAATGTATATTATATACTGTACACAAGATATCAAATTTCACCAGATATATATTATATACTATACAAAAAATTTCAAATTATACTAAATATATATTATATACTGTACATAAAATATCAAATTACACTAAATACTTATTATATACTGTACATAAAATATAAAACTACTCCAAATATATATTATGTACTATACATAAAATATGAAAATACACAAAATACATATCACATACTGTACATAAAATATCAAACTACACCGAATATATATTATATACTGTACATAAAATATCAAAGTACACCATGTATACATTATATACTGCACATAAAATAGAACAGTGCACCAAATATGTATTATATACTGTACATAAAATATCACAATACACCATATGTATTATATACTGTACATAAAATGTCAAAGTACACCAAATATATATTATATACTGTACATAAAATATCAAATTACGCTAAATACATACTATATACTGTACATGAAATATAAAAGTACACCAAATATATATTACACACTGTGCATAAAATATGAAAATACACAAAATATATATCACATACTGTACATAAATTATCAAAGTACACCAAATATATATTATATACTGTAAATAAAATATCAATTTAAACTAAATATATATTATACACTGTACATAAAATATAAAAGTACTCCAAATATATATTTTATACTGTACATAAAATGTGAAAATACACAAAATACGTATTATATGCAGTACATAATATATTAAAGTACACCAAATATGTATTATATACTGTACATAAAATATCAAAGCACTCTAAATATATATTACATACTGTACATAAAATATCAAATTACCCTAAATATTATATACTATACATAAAATATAAAAGTACACGAAATATATCTTATATACTGTACATGAAATATGAAAATATACAAAATATATATTATATAATGTACATAAAATATCAAAGTACACCAAATATATATTATATACTGTACATAAAATATCAAAATACACCAAGTATAAATTATATACTGTACATATAATATAAAATGACACCCAATTTATTTTACATACTGTACATAAAATATCAAACAACACTGAATGCATATTTTATACTGTACATAAAATATAAAAATACACCAAATATATGTTATATACTGTACATAAAAAGTGAAAATACACAAAATACATATCACACACTGTACATAAGATATCAAAGTACAGCAAATATATATTATATACTCTACAAAAAATATCAAATTAAACTAATTATACATTATATACTGTACATAAAATATAAAATTACACCAAATATATATTATATACTGTACATAAAATGTGAAAATACACAAAATACGTATTATATACTGTACATAAAATATAAAAGTACACCAAATATATATTATATGCTGTTCATAAAATACCAAAGCACGCCAAATATATATTATGTACTGTATATAAAATATGAAATTACACTAAATAAATATTATATACCATACATAAAATATAAAAGTACACCAAATATATATTATATAGTGTACATGAAACATGAAAATATACAAAATATATATTATATACTGTACATAAAATATCAAAGTACACCAAATACATTTAAAGGGGACGCAGCCTGTCTGTCAGGACTGGAGCTCGAGTCGGCTCAGCCAATGCGCATGCGCGAGGCGCCAACGGTTTCTGCGGTCACCGTGGTTCCCACGGTTGTCTTAGAAACCAGTCCCCGAGGCTTGGCAGAGCAGGAGCCCTCCGTGGCAGTGCTTGGGTGTGGAGGCTCTGAGGCTCCGGCCTCATCTCTCCTCGGGGTCGAAGGGAACGTTTGCGGATGCCAGGAGACGCAAAGGGCCGACCATGATGATGAAACCCCAGGCAGAGTCGGGGGAAGCAGCACGGGATCCCAGCCTCAGGCCTGCACGGACGGTGTTGGTTGGGGTGAGTCGCCTCAAAAGTGGTGCCGCCGTCCGTGATCTCGAGGACGGGTCAGCCTGCGTGCCCCTGGGCTTCTCTCTCACCCGAGGGTCGTTCTCCTCCAGAGCAGAACCCTGCCGCCTCAGGGGTCGCCTGGGGCTGTGTGTTTCAATGCCTCTGCTGTATGACTCTGTGAGTGTGTGTGTGTCTGTGTGTGTGCCTCCCATTCTCTCTTCTCCCTCTGTCTCTCAGTCTCTGTGTGTTTCTTTCCCACTCTCTGTGGGTTTGTGCCAGCCGAAGTTGCGTCAGGGCTACCAGGTCGGTGGAGGATTGGGGGTGTCGCGAGTTTTGCAGAAACCTATTTGCTCCTCTGGTAGGCGTTTGAAAACGTGGCTTGGGTCAGGCACAGGCGGCCCCTCCACGCCCCGGGTCCCAGGTGTTCTTCGATTTTCCCTGGCATTGATGGAGAGGTAACCCGTTTCCCCCTTCCACCGGCACATGCCTGGAACCGACCCTTTGGTTTGCCGTCGCCCCGTATGCCTCCGGTGGCACACATTATCAGCAACTGCTGTGGGATTGGCCAGTGCCACGCGTGGTCGCATGGTCTCCCCCTCGGATTCGCCTCTGTTCTTCTTTGCAGGTGTCCTGTAAAGCGCGGTCGGCTTTCCGGAACCCCAGGGCTTTTGCAAGCGGGGCAGGCCACTTGTCTTTCAAAGGAAGAGGGAGGCACACGGCTGATGCATCAGTGAATTTACAGCCGACACTAGGCCTTGAGACTTATGGTTTCATTCTGTGTTGCAGCGAGGCACTGCCTGCCTGACCAGAAGTGGTGAGCCCATCCTATCTCACTCGGAGGGGTCCAAAATCGGATCTCAACGGGAGTACATACAATATCACAGTACACCAAGTATATATTATATACTGTACATAAAATATCAAAGTACACCAATTATACATTAAATACTGCACATAAAACATCACAGTACACCAAATATATATAATATACTGTACGTAAAATATCACAATACACCGTATATATTATATACTGTACATAAAATATCAAAATACCCCAAATATATATTATAAACCGTACATAAAATACCAAAGTACACCAAATATATAATATATACTGTACATAAAATATCAAAGTACACCAAATATATAATATACTGTACATAAAATATCAAAGTACACCAAATATACATTATATACTGTACATACTATATCACAGAACACCAAGTATATATTATATACTGCACACAAAATATAAAAGTACACTAAATATATATTATATACCGTACATAAAATATCAAAATAACCCTAACATATATTATATCCTGGCATAAAATATCAAAGGGCACCAAATGTATATTATATACTATACATAAGATATCAAATTTCACCAGATATAAATTATATACTGTACAAAAAATATCAAATTATACTAAATATATATTATATACTGTACATAAAATATCAAATTACACTAAATACTTATTATATACTGTACATAAAATATAAAATTACACCAAATATATATTATATGCTATACATAAAGTATGAAAATACACAAAATACATATCACATACTGTACATAAAATATCAAAATACACCGAATATATATTATATACTGTACATAAAATATCAAAGTACACCAAGTATACATTATATACTGCACATAAAATAGCACAGTACAGCAAATATGTATTATATACTGTACATAAAATATCACAATACACCATATATATTATATACTGTACAAAAAATATCAAAATACCCCAAATATATATTATATACTTTACATAAAATATCAAAGTACACCAAATATATATTATATACTGTACATAAAACATCAAATTACGCTAAATTCATACTATATATTGTACATAAAATATAAAATACACCAAATATATATTATACACTGTGCAAAAAAAAAAGAAAATACACAAAATATATATCACATACTGTACATAAATTGTAAAAGTACACCAAATATATATTTTATACTGTAAATAAAATATCAATTTAAACTAAATATATATTATACACTGTACATAAAATATAAAAGTACCCCAAATATATATTTTATACTGTACATAAAAGGTGAAAATACACAAAATACGTATTATATACAGTACATAATATGTTAAAGTACACCAAATATGTATTATATACTGTACATAAAATATCAAAGCACTCTAAATATATATTACATACTGTACATAAAATATCAAATTACCCTAAATATTATATACTATACATAAAATATAAAAGTACACGAAATATATCTTATATACTGTACATGAAATATGAAAATACACAAAATATATATTATATAATGTACATAAAAAATCAAAGTACATCAAATATATATTATATACTGTACATAAAATATCAAAATACACCAAGTATAAATTATATACTGTACAGATAATATAAAATGACACCCAATTTATTTTACATACTGTACATAAAATATCAAACTACACTGAATGCATATTTTATACTGTACATAAAATATAAAAATACACCAAATATATATTATATACTGTACATAACATGTGAAAATACACAAAATACATATCACACACTGTACATAAGATAACAAAGTACAGCAAACATATATTATATACTGTACAAAAAATATCAAATTAAACTAAATATACATTATATACTGTACATAAAATATAAAATTACACCAAATATATATTATATACTGTACATAAAATGTGAAAATACACAAAATACGTATTATATACTGTACATAAAATATAAAAGTACACCAAATATATATTATATGCTGTACATAAAATACCAAAGCCCGCCAAATATATATTATGTACTGTATATAAAATATGAAATTACACTAAATAAATATTATATACCATACATAAAATATAAAAGTACACCAAATATATATTATATAGTGTACATGAAACATGAAAATATACAAAATATATATTATATACTGTACATAAAATATCAAAGTACACCAAATACATTTAAAGGGGACGCACCCTGTCAGGAGTGGAGCTCGAGTCGGCTCAGCCAATGCGCATGCGCGAGGCGCCAACGGTTTCTGCGGTCACCGTGGTTCCCACGGTTGTCTTAGAAACCAGTCCCCGAGGCTTGGCAGAGCAGGAGCCCTCCGTGGCAGTGCTTGGGTGTGGAGGCTCTGAGGCTCCAGCCTCATCTCTCCTCGGGGTCGAAGGGAACGTTTGCGGATGCCAGGAGACGCAAAGGGCCGACCATGATGATGAAACCCCAGGCAGAGTCGGGGGAAGCAGCACAGGATCCCAGCCTCAGGCCTGCACGGAGGGTGTTGGTTGGGGTGAGTCGCCCCAAAAGTCGTACTGCCGTCCGTGATCTCGAGGACGGGTCAGCCTGCGTGCCCCTGGGCTTCTCTCTCACCCGAGGGTCGTTCTCCTCCAGAGCAGAACCCTGTCACCTCAGGGGTCGCCTGGGGCTGTGTGTTTCCATGCCTCTGCTGTATGACCCTGTGTGTGTGTGTGTGTGTGTCTGTGTGTGTGCCTCCCATTCTCTCTTCTCTCTCTGTCTCTCAGTCTCTGTGTATTTCTTTCCCACTCTCTGTGGGTTTGTGCCAGCCGAAGTTGCGTCAGGGCTACCAGGTCGGTGGAGGATTGGGGGTGTCGCGAGTTTTGCAGAAACCTATTTGCTCCTCTGGTAGGCGTTTGAAAACGTGGCTTGGGTCAGGCACAGGCGGCCCCTCCACGCCCCGGGTCCCCGGTGTTCTTTGATTTTCCCTGGCATTGATGGAGAGGTAACCCGTTTCCCCCTTCCACCGGCACATGCCTGGACCCGACCCTTTGCTTCGCAGTCGCCCCGTATGCCTCCGGTGGCACACATTATCAGCAACTGCTGTGGGACTGGCCAGTGCCACGCGTGGTCGCATGGTCTCCCCCTCGGATTCGCCTCTGTTCTTCTTTGCAGGTGTCCTGTAAAGCGCGGTCGGCTTTCCGGAACCCCAAGGCTTTTGCAAGCGGGGCAGGCCACTGGTCTTTCAAAGGAGGAGGGAGGCAGAGGGCTTATGCATCAGTGAATTTACAGCTGACACTAGGCCTTGAGACTTATGGTTTCATTCTGTGTTGCAGCGAGGCCCTGCCGGCCTGACCAGAAATGGTGAGCCCATCCTATCTCACTCGGAGGGGGCCAAAATCGGATCTCAACGGGAGTTGGGAGAACACAGCAGGCGTCCTGAAGCTCCCCCTCCCTCGGTGGAAGTCGGCTCAAGCAGGTCCGGAGGACAGTACCCCTGGGGGTTTGGGCCTGGGACAGGACGAGACACCCGCGGCCCCCTCTCCCACACCGCCCCAAACAGGACCCAGGATCCAGCCGCCGCCGCCGCGGCAGCAGGAGCATCGCGGCCGCCGCGCGGCAGTGGCAACATTTAAAGGGGACGCAGCCTATCTGTCAGGAGTGGAGCGCGAGTCGGCTCAGCCAATGCGCATGCGCGAGGCGCCAGCGGTTTCTCCCGTCACAGTGGTTCCCACGGTTGTCTTAGAAACCAGTCCCCGAGGCTTGGCAGAGCAGGAGCCCTCCGTGGCAGTGCTTGGGTGTGGAGGCTCTGAGGCTCCGGCCTCATCTCTCCTCGGGGTCGAAGGGAACGTTTGCGGATGCCAGGAGTCGCAAAGGGCCGACCACGAGGATGAAACCCCAGGCAGAGTCGGGGGAAACAGCACGGGATCCCAGCCTCAGGCCTGCACGGACGGTGTTGGTTGGGGTGAGTCTCCCCAAAACTCGTGCCGCCGTCCGTGATCTCGAGGACGGGTCGGCCTGCGTGCCCCTGGGCTTCTCTCTCACCCGAGGGTCGTTCTCCTCCAGAGCAGAACCCTGCCGCCTCAGGGGTCGCCTGGGGCTTTGTGTTTCAATGCCTCTGCTGTATGACTCTGTGTGTGTGTGTGTGTCTGTGTGTGTGCCTCCCATTCTCTCTTCTCCCTCTGTCTCTCAGTCTCTGTGTGTTTCTTTCCCACTCTCTGTGGGTTTGTGCCAGCCGAAGTTGCGTCAGGGCTACCAGGTCGGTGGAGGATTAGGGGTGTCGCGAGTTTTGCAGAAACCTATTTGCTCCTCTGGTAGGCGTTTGAAAACGTGGCTTGGGTCAGGCACAGGCGGCCCCTCCACGCCCCGGGTCCCAGGTGTTCTTTGATTTTCCCTGGCATTGATGGAGAGGTAACCCGTTTCCCCCTTCCACCGGCACATGCCTGGACCCGACCCTTTGCTTCGCAGTCGCCCCGTATGCCTCCGGTGGCACACATTATCAGCAACTGCTGTGGGACTGGCCAGTGCCACGCGTGGTCGCATGGTCTCCCCCTCGGATTCGCCTCTGTTCTTCTTTGCAGGTGTCCTGTAAAGCGCGGTCGGCTTTCCGGAACCCCAAGGCTTTTGCAAGCGGGGCAGGCCACTGGTCTTTCAAAGGAGGAGGGAGGCAGAGGGCTTATGCATCAGTGAATTTACAGCTGACACTAGGCCTTGAGACTTATGGTTTCATTCTGTGTTGCAGCGAGGCCCTGCCGGCCTGACCAGAAATGGTGAGCCCATCCTATCTCACTCGGAGGGGGCCAAAATCGGATCTCAACGGGAGTTGGGAGAACACAGCAGGCGTCCTGAAGCTCCCCCTCCCTCGGTGGAAGTCGGCTCAAGCAGGTCCGGAGGACAGTACCCCTGGGGGTTTGGGCCTGGGACAGGACGAGACACCCGCGGCCCCCTCTCCCACACCGCCCCAAACAGGACCCAGGATCCAGCCGCCGCCGCCGCGGCAGCAGGAGCATCGCGGCCGCCGCGCGGCAGTGGCAACATTTAAAGGGGACGCAGCCTATCTGTCAGGAGTGGAGCGCGAGTCGGCTCAGCCAATGCGCATGCGCGAGGCGCCAGCGGTTTCTCCCGTCACAGTGGTTCCCACGGTTGTCTTAGAAACCAGTCCCCGAGGCTTGGCAGAGCAGGAGCCCTCCGTGGCAGTGCTTGGGTGTGGAGGCTCTGAGGCTCCGGCCTCATCTCTCCTCGGGGTCGAAGGGAACGTTTGCGGATGCCAGGAGTCGCAAAGGGCCGACCACGAGGATGAAACCCCAGGCAGAGTCGGGGGAAACAGCACGGGATCCCAGCCTCAGGCCTGCACGGACGGTGTTGGTTGGGGTGAGTCTCCCCAAAACTCGTGCCGCCGTCCGTGATCTCGAGGACGGGTCGGCCTGCGTGCCCCTGGGCTTCTCTCTCACCCGAGGGTCGTTCTCCTCCAGAGCAGAACCCTGCCGCCTCAGGGGTCGCCTGGGGCTTTGTGTTTCAATGCCTCTGCTGTATGACTCTGTGTGTGTGTGTGTGTCTGTGTGTGTGCCTCCCATTCTCTCTTCTCCCTCTGTCTCTCAGTCTCTGTGTGTTTCTTTCCCACTCTCTGTGGGTTTGTGCCAGCCGAAGTTGCGTCAGGGCTACCAGGTCGGTGGAGGATTAGGGGTGTCGCGAGTTTTGCAGAAACCTATTTGCTCCTCTGGTAGGCGTTTGAAAACGTGGCTTGGGTCAGGCACAGGCGGCCCCTCCACGCCCCGGGTCCCAGGTGTTCTTCGATTTTCCCTGGCATTGATGGAGAGGTAACCCGTTTCCCCCTTCCACCGGCACATGCCTGGACCCGACCCTTTGCTTCGCCGTCGCCCCGTATGCCTCCGGTGGCACACATTATCAGCAACTGCTGTGGGATTGGCCAGTGCCACGCGTGGTCGCATGGTCTCCCCCTCGGATTCGCCTCTGTTCTTCTTTGCAGGTGTCCTGTAAAGCGTGGTCGGCTTTCCGGAACCCCAGGGCTTTTGCAAGCGGGGCAGGCCACTTGTCTTTCAAAGGAAGAGGGAGGCACACGGCTGATGCATCAGTGAATTTACAGCCGACACTAGGCCTTGAGACTTATGGTTTCATTCTGTGTTGCAGCGAGGCACTGCCTGCCTGACCAGAAGTGGTGAGCCCATCCTATCTCACTCGGAGGGGTCCAAAATCGGATCTCAACGGGAGTACATACAATATCACAGTACACCAAGTATATATTATATACTGTACATAAAATATCAAAGTACACCAATTATACATTAAATACTGCACATAAAATATCACAGTACACCAAGTATATATAATATACTGTACATAAAATATCAAAGTACACCAAATATATATTATATACTGTACATAAAATATCAAAGTACACCAAATATACATTATATACTGTACATACTGTATCACAGAACACCAAGTATATATTATATACTGCACATAAAATATAAAAGTACACTAAACATATATTATATACCGTACATTAAATATCAAAATACCCCTAATATATATTATATCCTGGCATAAAATATCAAAGGGCACCAAACGTATATTATATACTGTACATACGATATCAAATTTCAGCAGATATACATTATATACTGTACAAACAATATCAAATTATACTAAATATATATTATATACTGTACATAAAATATCAAATTACACTAAATACTTATTATATACTGTATATAAAATATAAAATTACAGCAAATATATATTATATACTATACATAAAATATGAAAATACACAAAATACATATCGCATACTGTACATAAAATATCAAACTACACCGAATATGTATTATATACTGTACATAAAATATCAAAGTACACCAAGTATACATTATATACTGCACATAAAATAGCACAGTACACCAAATATGTATTATATACTGTACATAAAATATCACAATACACCATATATATTATATACTGTACATAAAATATCAAAATACCCCAAATATATATTATATACTGTACATAAAATATCAAAGTACACCAAATATATATTATATACTGTACATAAAACATCAAATTACGCTAAATACATACTATATACTGTACATGAAATATAAAAGTACACCAAATATATATTATACACTGTGCATAAAATATGAAAATACACAAAATATATATCACATACTGTACATAAATTATCAAAGTACACCAAATATATATTATATACTGTAAATAAAATATCAATTTAAACTAAATATATATTATACACTGTACGTAAAATAGAAAAGTACACCAAATATATATTTTATAGTATACATAAAATGTGAAAATACACAAAATACGTACTATATACAGTACATAATATATTAAAGTACACCAAATATGTATTATATACTGTACATAAAATATCAAAGCACTCTAATTATATATTACATACTGTACATAAAATATCAAATTACCCTAAATATTATATACTATACATAAAATATAAAAGTACACGAAATATATCTTATATACTGTACATGAAATATGAAAATATGCAAAATATTTGTTATATAATGTACATAAAATATCAAAGTACACCAAATATATATCATTTACTGTACATAAAATATCAAAATACACCAAGTATAAATTATATACTGTACATATAATATAAAATGACACCCAATTTACTTTACATACTGTACATAAAATATCAAACTACACTGAATGCTTATTTAATACTGTACATAAAATATAAAAATACACCAAATATATATTATATACTGTACATAACATGTGAAAATACACAAAATACATATCACACACTGTACATAAGATATCAAAGTACAGCAAATATATATTATATACTGTACAAAAAATATCAAATTAAACTAAATATACATTATATACTGTACATAAAATATAAAATTACACCAAATATATATTATATACTGTACATAAAATGTGAAAATACACAAAATACGTATTATATACTGTACATAAAAAATAAAAGTACACCAAATATATATTATATGCTGTAAATAAAATACCAAAGCACGCCAAATATATATTATGTACTGTATATAAAATATGAAATTACACTAAATAAATATTATATACCATACATAAAATATAAAAGTACACCAAATATATATTATATAGTGTACATGAAACATGAAAATATACAAAATATATATTATATTCTGTACATAAAATATCAAAGTACACCAAATATATATTATGTACTGTACATAAAATATCAAAATACACCAAGTACAAATTATATACTGTACATATAATATAAAATGACCCCCAATTTGTTTTACATACTGTACATAAAATATCAAACTACACTGAATACATATTTTATACTGTACATAAAATATAAAAATACACCAAATATATATTATATACTGTACATAACATGTGAAAATACACAAAATACATATCACACACTGTACATAAGATATCAAAGTACAGCAAATATATATTATATACTGTACAAAAAATATCAAATTAAACTAAATATACATTATATACTGTACATAAAATATAAAAGTACACAAAATATATATTATATGCTGTACATAAAATACCAAAGCACGCCAAGTATATATTATGTACTGTATATAAAATATGAAATTACACTAAATAAATATTATATACCATACATAAAATATAAAAGTACACCAAATATATATTATATAGTGTACATGAAACATGAAAATGTACAAAATATATATTATATACTGTACATAAAATATCAAAGTACACCAAATACATTTAAAGGGGACGCAGCCTGTCAGGAGTGGAGCTCGAGTCGGCTCAGCCAATGCGCATGCGCGAGGCCCCAACGGTTTCTGCGGTCACCGTGGTTCCCACGGTTGTCTTAGAAACCAGTCCCCGAGGCTTGGCAGAGCAGGAGCCCTCCGTGGCAGTGCTTGGGTGTGGAGGCTCTGAGGCTCCGGCCTCATCTCTCCTCGGGGTCGAAGGGAACGTTTGCGGATGCCAGGAGACGCAAAGGGCCGACCATGATGATGAAACCCCAGGCAGAGTCGGGGGAAGCAGCACGGGATCCCAGCCTCAGGCCTGCACGGACGGTGTTGGTTGGGGTGAGTCGCCCCAAAAGTCGTGCCGCCGTCCGTGATCTCGAGGACGGGTCAGCCTGCGTGCCCCTGGGCTTCTCTCTCACCCGAGGGTCGTTCTCCTCCAGAGCAGAACCCTGCCGCCTCAGGGGTCGCCTGGGGCTGTGTGTTTCAATGCCTCTGCTGTATGACCCTGTGTGTGTGTGTGTGTGTCTGTGTGTGTGCCTCCCATTCTCTCTTCTCCCTCTGTCTCTCAGTCTCTGTGTATTTCTTTCCCACTCTCTGTGGGTTTGTGCCAGCCGAAGTTGCGTCAGGGCTACCAGGTCGGTGGAGGATTGGGGGTGTCGCGAGTTTTGCAGAAACCTATTTGCTCCTCTGGTAGGCGTTTGAAAACGTGGCTTGGGTCAGGCACAGGCGGCCCCTCCACGCCCCGGGTCCCCGGTGTTCTTTGATTTTCCCTGGCATTGATGGAGAGGTAACCCGTTTCCCCCTTCCACCGGCACATGCCTGGACCCGACCCTTTGCTTCGCAGTCGCCCCGTATGCCTCCGGTGGCACACATTATCAGCAAGTGCTGTGGGACTGGCCAGTGCCACGCGTGGTCGCATGGTCTCCCCCTCGGATTCGCCTCTGTTCTTCTTTGCAGGTGTCCTGTAAAGCGCGGTCGGCTTTCCGGAACCCCAAGGCTTTTGCAAGCGGGGCAGGCCACTGGTCTTTCAAAGGAGGAGGGAGGCAGAGGGCTGATGCATCAGTGAATTTACAGCTGACACTAGGCCTTGAGACTTATGGTTTCATTCTGTGTTGCAGCGAGGCCCTGCCGGCCTGACCAGAAGTGGTGAGCCCATCCTATCTCACTCGGAGGGGGCCAAAATCGGATCTCAACGGGAGTTGGGAGAACACAGCAGGCGTCCTGAAGCTCCCCCTCCCTCAGTGGAAGTCGGCTCAAGCAGGTCCGGAGGACAGTACCCCTGGGGGTTT